>NC_057811.1:140690288-140949080 GCF_018294505.1 Triticum aestivum
ACCACGCATTCCGTTCCGACCCAGCCGGTTGGCTCCCACGCGTTCCGTTGCCTCCCGATGAACACGACGCATTCCGTTGCCTCCCCATGAACACGACGCATTCCGTTGCCTCCCCATGAACACGACGACGACGCTGTTTCTCCGTTCCGACCCAGCCATGTCAACGAGCCCTCGCCGTACGTATGCGCGAGTAGGCGTTCGAGACCCCGCCCGTATGTACACATACGTGGCCGTATTTTCTTTCTTGCACCCTGGCCGCTGTACGTACGTGTACATGCTACGTGCGCGCCTCTACTACGACACGTGCGCGCCTCTACATCCACCAGTATATATGTACGTACACGTTCGCGACCAGAATGACAACGCTACGTACGCTTCGACCAGGTGGGTCCCGACTGTCAGGCACTTCCTTGCGTGCGAAGATGTAGCTGGTGGGTCCCAGCAGTCAGGGGGGCGAATCGTTTTGTTTTTTTGCCCGGACGCACTTCCTTGCGTGCGAAGGTGTAGCTGGTGGGTCCCAGCAGTCAGGGGGGAAACGTTTTTTTCGCGAAATACGGTGGCCCGTCCGGTGGGTCCCCGCTGTCAGGTGGAGGAATAATTATTTTGCGCGTAATAAGGAGGCACTTCCTTGCTGCGGCCGTGGACCCAGCTGTCAGCGTCTCCACGCACAGTACTCTTCCGATGGAAGTCGGTCGTTGACCACATTGACCACGCCGCGCCGAGAGCACCACGGCGGTGGACGACGGCGAGGCCTAGGAAGGGGACGACACGGAGGCAGGGAAGACTCGGCAGTTGTTTCCCACGCGGAGGGGAGTACGACTGTACGAGGGTTTACTGGTTCGTCTGCCGTCGCCGGAGAATAACAGCAGGTGTGGGTGAGTAGAGGGATGGCTAGGCCAGCGATGGGAGTACGGTGGGGCGGTGAGGCCTGCGCGGCAGCACAGCCGGCCGCGGGGAGGAGGGAGCAGGCAGTCCCGCCGGCGCTTGTTTGAGCGGCTGGAGCAGGAAGAGCAGAGATTGAAGAAGCACGACGGCCGTTGGATGGACATCCAACAGTCAGTGCTTGTGCGTCAACCTTTTTTTAGGAAAGCCTCAAATCTGTGGAAAACAGCATACAGCCCATCTGCCATTATTTCTAATAATTTACAGCCCATTTGCTAATTCTTAAGGTTTTTTTGGAGCCCATATTCTTTTTGTTAGCATTACAGCCCATATTGTGGCCACGGTTAAAAAATTATACGAAATTTTGCATATTTCGGTGCGGTCCGAACTGTTTTTAATCCCGAAATTTCGACTCACATTCAAACTGATTTTAAAAATAAATGTATATCAATATAAAATCCAACAAATTCTCCACGCATAAAAATTAATGTAATTTAAAATCTTGAAATGAAAAAAAAGATATTTGAAACTAATTGCCGGTTTGATGTGTTTTAAAAATGTACAGCCCATTTCTCATTACTGATGGGCCATTTTCTCGGCCAGCCGAATGAAAGCTCTCCTCGTCTTGAAAGATTTGCAGCCCAACAGGCCTGACAAAGCGACTTACTTGGCAAATCACAAAAAAACTGGGCTGTGGCCGTGGACCCAGCTGTCAGCCTCTCCACGTACAGTACTCTTCCGATGGAAGTCGTTCCTTGACCACGTTGACCACGCCGCGCGGAGAGCACCACGGCGGTGGACGACGGCGAGGCCTAGGAAGGGGACGACGCGGAGCCGGGGAAGACGCGGCAGTGGAAGCCCGCGCGGAGAGGAGTACGAGGGTTCACTGGTTCGGCTGCGGTGTGAGGCTGCCGTCGCCGCAGGGCCTGGCCAGCGGTGGGAATAGTAGGGGGCGGTGAGGCCTCTGCGGCAGCACAGCCGGCCACGGGAGGCAGGAGCATGCGGCACGACCGGCGCTGCTTTGGGCGGCTGGAGCAAGAAGACCAGAGGTTGAAGAAGCACTACGGCCGTTGGATGGACATCGTACGGTCACTGGAGCTAGAATCGTTCATATTGACTAAGTTGACAAAGCCCTTCGTCCCCGTCAACTTAGTAGGCCCACAAGTCAGCCTCCCACCAAGGTGGGTCCCAGCTAGCCGGGGGAGTATTCATTTTTTTGTGCGTAATAAGGAGGCACTTCCGGTGGGTCCGAGCTGACAGCGGGGGGAACGTTTTTTTCGCGAAATACGGTGGCCCGTCCGGTGGGTCCCAGCAGTCAGGGGGAAACGATTTTTTTCGCAAAATACTGGTGGCCCGTCCGGTGGGTCCCCGCTGTCAGGTGGAGGAATAATTATTTTGCGCGTAATAAGGAGGCACTTCCTTGCGGCCGCCGTGGACCCAGCTGTCAGCCTCTCCACGTACAGTACTCTTCCGATGGAAGTCGGTCGTTGACCACGTTGACCACGCCGCGCCGAGAGCACCAGGGCGGTGGACGACGGCGAGGCCTAGGAAGGGGACGACGCGGAGCCGGGGAAGACGCAGCAGTGGAAGCCCGCGCGGAGAGGAGTACGAGGGTTCACTGGTTCGGCTGCGGTGTGAGGCTGCCGTCGCCGCAGAATAACAGGGGGTGTGGGTGAGTGGAGGGATGGCCTGGCCAGCGGTGGGAGTAGTATGGGGGCGGTGAGGCCTCCGCGGCAGCACAGCCGGCCACGGGAGGCAGGAGCAGGCGGCACGACCGGCGCTGCTTTGGGCGGCTGGACCAAGAAGACCAGAGGTTGAAGAAGCACTACGGCCGTTGGATGGACATCGTACGGTCACTGAAGCTAGAATCGTTTATATTGACTAAGTTGACAAAGCCCTTGGTACGCTCCAACTTAGTAGGCCCACAGGTCAGCCTCCGAAACGGTGCGCCCCAGATGTCAGGGGGAGGAATCATTTTTTGGGCGGCCGAAGCTAAGAATATCCGAGATTGAAGAAGAAGCACGACATCCGTTGGATAGACATCCAACGGCCACTGCTGCTAGAACCGTGTGTTGACTATAATAAGTTGACAAAGCCTTGCATACGCGTCAACTTATTTTTTTAGGGGACGCGTCACTTAGTAGGCCCACAAGTGTGTGGCAGAGAACTTATAGCCCATTTGCGTTTTGTAAGAATGTACAGCCCATTTTTGAATTCTAATGGAATTTACAACAGCCCATTTACAGTTTGTTAAAAGTACAGCCCATTTTCTAGCTAGGACAACGATTAATAATTTCAACCAACCGTTGAAGACAGAATTCAATAAAATTTCCCACATTTTGATGGGATCCGAAATATTTTTATCCCGAAATTTCTAGTCAGATTAAATATAAATTTGTATTACGTAAAAATCCAACGAAACATTGCGCGCGCAACAATGAAAATTTAAGATTTTCAAAATCCATAAATAATATTTTATAAACTAATTTCGTGTTTGGTGCATTTTTTATAGTTACTGCCCAGTTTTTATAATTACATCCCATTTATTATTTTTTAAAGCCCATTTTCCTGTTAAGCCTAATGCATCCCTCCTAGGAAAGATTTGCAGCCCAGCGGGGCGGAGAATAACAAGTTGACCTTGCCTGGGTATTCCTCAAAAAGACGTATAGCTGGGCTAGCCATTTTCATCTTGAAAAAATTAGTATCTGGGCTGGATATCTGGCCTGGGCTAGACGGGCCACAGCCCGCCCAGTTAATACCCTGCTCTCCTCTGAACAACAACGAAATCATCGCCAAGAAAAACTCTGCAGTGCTCACGCCTCAAAAACACAAATACTGCTCGAGCTGCTTGGTCCCAGCTGTCGGCCGCACCTTGTGCAATTCTCTCGTTTATATTGACTACATAGGTTGACAATGGTGTGGGACCGTGATGTCAGGAAACCAGGAGAAAGCAAAAAAAATATAGTTGTACATAATAAGGAGGCACTTGCGTACGTACGGCTATGGCCCTAGTGGGTCCCTAGTGTCATCCAGTCAAAATAAAGTCATCTCCTGAATCCTCATGTTCGTTGACGATGTTAACAATGCTCGGCGCCACGGCGAGCGCAACAACTCGAAGGACAACGGAGAGGGCCTCGCGGGCCCTACGGATGGTCTGATACAGCGCCCGCTGCTCATTCAGGAAGCCAGGATCATCGGACACCTATGAGCACCTTCGAGAAACTGAGACGGCATGAAACGGTAAGGCCGCGCTTGGGAGCTCTGGTTTATTTCAAACCTGTATTAACATACAAGTGTAATTTACTCGTCATCGGAAACAACGCGTAAAATACAGGCGTAATGAAACCGAGGGCCCGAGGTCTGTAAGTAAAACCGGCGGGTTACGCGTGTAATTTGAGAGACCAGTGTATATTTTACGAGCACTGCTATATGGACGACATTACCAGACGATACATGCACGACGTGCGTATCATGCCATCCATGGGCAAGGCTGAAACAGCAGCTAACGGCTGGATTAGCAATCGTCCGAGTGTCGTTCAGCGTTTTTATCGTGTGTGAAGTACTTCCGATATTTTACTAGTCGAAATCGACCAACCAAGCGCCTTCGCCCGAGACCATCTGCTTTAATTTACAAGCGTCAGTTTTACAAGCGGTTTTGGTTGGAAAACGACGATCCAATCACGGCCTAATATCATGAGTTGGTCGGAAGATCATATGGTTTCACGTCTAACCTACCCGACTTGTCGTATAGGCTATGAATGAAACATCAGACGATGAACTTCTTAAGCACGGAAACAACAGAAGAGGATGATCTTCTTAACAAGCAAATCACTGGCATTAGATCGACATGCAAAACAATACGAAGCATTATTCTCAGGAGGCACGGTGAACAGCTCGTGATGCCGCATGCCACAACATTCCAAGCTCAACTTTGCAATCAAACACAAGGCCTGGCATTACATAGACAATATTCAGAACAAACTCTTAACACAAGAATATCTCAGCAGAGTAACTATTTACTTCTAAACTGAACACAGGAATAGGAAAAAACACTCGACGCTGCTCACAGCAAGGGCGTCCCACTCAAAAATATCAAATGCATGTCTTCTGGCTAACATCAATGAGCAAATTTTGACAAGGTTTTCCAATTCCAATATATTAAACTAACGTCTTCTTGCTAACATCAATGATTAAACTTTGACAAGCTTTTCCCATTCAAAATATGTAATGCCTATGATCGTGGAGTCCTGTCGTAGCTTCTTGTACTTGTTTGGGCACTTTTTGCCCAGGGCACTCCACGTGTTGTTAAATTGCCAATGGTCTCTGCAGACTAGTCATGTCACCGGTGTCTAATAATACTCTGTAAAGCTTCTCGGTCATTCCTTCTGTAATGTAGCGCAAACAGTGACTGCTTCTTTCTGCAAAGTGGAACGACCAACTGGACCCAGTAATGCAGCAGTTTGCCTTGGACACATTGGCTCCTTTTGTGCAGTTCAACTAAAATCGAAGTCGGAATAAAACCGAGCTTTAATTTTGATATCCCTGTAAGCAACAATAGGTATAAGGGAAACAATTACTGAGAAATAACGGTTGATGACTTGTACTCCCAGAAGAAAAGCATCTACTGATCTACTTTATCTTAATGGGAAACAAAGCAGGAGAGTAGCAATTCTCCATCAGTGTGATTCATTCATATTGACTGAGACATTATCTTAACAATGCCTTGTTTCAACATGTATAAAGAACGACAAAGCAGAAAAGTACCATTCCTAAAACAATGCAACTGATTCATTTTAACAGAGACATTATCTTAACAATACCTTGGTTAAACATGTAGAAAGAACTACAAAGCAGGATAGTACCATTCCTAACAAGTGTTGCAGTTTTGAACTAAGATTCAGTAGTTAATTAATTCTGAGAGTGGCATTGCTTAATTTTACCAGCGGCATTAGATTAACGAAAAGCATAAACAGTTCCAGGGGAGAGTGGGCGCAACAACAGTATGTGCTTCCATCTACTTATAAAGGGGGTGATGCAGAGTTTGTTGTAACAAAGCAACAAGCATCATGTCTGGGTTGGTCCCATTTTTGTTCACTACTTAATGGGAAAAGACAGCAATACAATAGCTTCAATTCAACATTTATTTAAAACAGTACCAATACAAGTAGCACAACATCTCAAAGCACACTGCACAATCATGTGGATGAAGGCCTGTACTGACCTTTCATGAGACCGACAAAGGTAAAATACGAATCTCGATCTCCTTTTGTGCAGTTCCACCAAAATTAAGCAAAGTCACCGGTGTGACATTCAAGTTGAACTGCACAAAACACTCTTAAAACATAAGTGTTTCGAGTAGCGAAGCAAAATGTCGCAATAGCAACAAGTTGAATCGATAGCCCTGTTTTAACAGAGGCAAAAAAGGAAACAATTACTTGCCGATAAAGGAGGATGAAACAAACGGTGACAGAAAGAAGCATCTAACTTATCTTGGATGGAAAACAAAGTAGGACAGTAGCATTTCTAAAACGGTTGCATTGATTCATATTAACAGAGACATTCTCTTGAAACAACATTCGTTAAAAAATGTAATTTACTTTTAACAGTGGCATTGCTTCAATTTTCCGGCGGCATTCTTAGATTAACAACAGCAAAATAGCTGTATGGGACATGCCAGCACCATGTGCGTCCACACGTATAAATGGGTGATGCAGAGTATGTAGCCAAGCAGCATATATGCGCTGGTCCCATATTTGTTCTCTTTGAACCTTCTTCCTATGTGAGGGCAGCAAATCTAGTCCTGCACAAACTACCCGACCCCCCAGTTTCTTTCCCTTTTCAACAAAGAGATCGGTTCCTTACAGATGTGTGTACTGGGTTACCCCCTTTTTCCCTTTTCGACCTACAAAGCGGCTGGATAGCCAGTCTATACTACTTTCCGCCCCTCCTTTCCTCATTGAACCACGTCCTAGATTCTTGCTCCAGCCCACCGCACCCTTCTTTCCTCTTTGAACCAAGACCTAGATTCGACTACAGATCGAAAAAGATCCACATGCAGCTAGAGCAACGACGGTTTCAAAGAAACTTATACCTTAGGGTCGTCGGGATGTGGCAAGGCGTGCGGCGGGAGGCCGGATCTGCCCACACTACGTACGGCAGCGAGGAAGAAGGGGTCGGTGGCCCTCCCGCACAGGCGCTGGGTGAAAGAGAACAGCGCAGCCGGCAGTGGATTGCCTCCCTCGCCGAAGGCGATAGAGTGAACGCTGCACCTCCTCCCCTTCCCGGTGCGACGGGATACGGACGCCTCCTTCACCAGCTGTGAGGGGGGAGAGAGAGACAAGAGGCCAACGCAGTCTTGTTTAGATCTGGTGAAGAGAGGGTGAGAGACTGTGAATATAGCAAACCCTAGCAAATGAACGCTGAGCCTCCAGCGTGTAACATATATGTAGTGCGGCGAGCGTGTGGAGAGTGCAAACCCTAGCGAACAAGCGCTGAGGCTCCCGCTTATATATATACTACTGTAGTACGGACTGAGCTCCGGTGCCTTCACTGCACCTGCTTTTGGCTGTATGACAGGTGAGCCAGCCACATTTTGGGCCCACCTGTCATAAATCCAAAGGCAGGTGCACTAAGTCAATGAAGCTGCGTCCATATAGTACTCTCGTGTATACGACTAATATATAGTGGAGTGGTTTTCTTATTCTCTCCATAACAATCGTTTTAAATTGTGTAAGTACGAAACGAAACTCTTTATTTAATGTACAGTGAAGAAAACTAGTACTACTTCCGATGAACTAACGATCCACGCCCACGCGTCCTGGTCGCACTTCCTGTCCTTCACGTGTGGTACACTACCCTCCCTTAAGTGAACAACCACACATGCGCCAAATTATCGGAAACGTGTGAGAGTGTGTACAAATAAAGAATTTTAATTTCAATTATCGGAAAGGTTTGAGAGTATTACAAAGTTTGACTTCAGTCAAATCTAATATGCGGAGTAAATAAAAATGGAGGGCTACTACGTCCATCCGGGTTTTTAGTCCACACCATTTTTTAAATCAAAGTTAATAGCTGGACAAATAAAATTACAGGGGAGCTGGAGACAAAGTTGTGAGAAGGCTTAGAAATCAATACAAAACTTATGCTCTTAGTACCAACGTCGATCCTTCTTCGAGGAAACATTTGGTTCATAGCCAATTGTGTGATAAAATTGCACCAACGTGAAAGACGACTGCGTCTCCAACGCAACCAAGGTGAACTGACGAAGGATATCATCTTTGTGCGTAACAAGCAAAGAGCACTGATGGAAGACAGGTTGTTTTTCATTGAAAATCGATCAGCTTCACCAGCCGACGCAACCATGAGGCGCAACCATGAGCATCGATAGGTCATCGTGGTGATGCATCATCCATTTGGCATCAAGTTTGGGTGAGGCACCTATGAAGTTCGACAAATCCTCACTGTGGTCTGTTTCTTCTCAGTAATCAAGCTCGAGGAAGGAAGAACCACGTGGCAGAGGACAGTGAGGCGGAACAACAATGGCCATCCAATTTTGTGCAGTTCCACTAAAATTGAGGAAGACATGCCCGGGTATGGAGACACGCATCGCTGTTTCCAAAAATATAAAAAAGGGTTAGCAACGACATCTCAATTGTCAATAAGAATTAATGAAAAGTACACCAACAAACAGAAGCATCATAATTATCTTGATGGGAACTAAACCAGGATACCCGAGAAAAAAAGCATTTCTTCATTTAACCAGTGATAGTACTACCACCATATGGACAATGACCGCACAACCACCATGTACTTTTTGTCGAAACAACATGTATACCTCCACCGAGGCATAAATCAGGACAACTTTTCGAGTGGCATTTCCTCTATAATAGTACTAGTAGGTGATGTTGGACCAGCCGACGAACCCTAGCTACTATGCATGGGGAGCTGGGGAGTAGTCGCATAGAAGAAAACCCGCACGCAGCGACCTGGGGAGCTGGACCAGTACAAGAAGTTATACCTCAGGTGGGCGAGATGTCGTTTAGGCGGGCGGGCGGGATCTGCCCACACGACGGCAGCGAACAAGGGCGCGGAGGATCTTCGTCCGCGCCAGCGCCGGCTCCGAGAGGACGGTGCGCATCGGCTTCCTCCGTCGCCGACGGCGACAACGTCAACGCTGCACCTCCTCACCTCCCGCAGCGGACGGGATTCGGCCGGATCTGTGACCACCGGTGAGGAGAGAGATAGAGTGGACACTGTCATCTTGTTTTGATATGGAGAGGGTGAGAGAGCGAGACGCGAGAAACTCTATCAAACAAGAGGCTATAATGGAGTAAAAAAATCTCTCCATAGCAGTGGTTTTAAATAGAATACGCGCGTTCCCGGAAAAAAGAAACGAAAACTGGCGGACAATTTTTCTAACGTACCAAGAAAGAAAACTCGATCAAAAACACGCCCCCGCTTCCAGGTCGCGAGAGTCGTCGCGCACACACACATAGACATAGACATGCATATCCGTGTTTACGTAAAATTCCATTTCCATCTCCATCTCCAATCATATTTGTCCAACTGGCACATTATTTACGTTGTTAATTATATACGCAGCAATATTAACGTACAACATCTCTTGTTTGCGCACGTCCGGACCGCTGCCACGGCCGGTCCTGACCAACCCGAACCCTCTTCATCACCCGCGCGTGCTTCCCGCCCGAAACGGTCAGTGCCGCATTCATGCCCGGCCAGAGCGGACGCGACCTCTCACTGGCGCCGGCATTGAAGCGGCGCGCCGGCCGAGAGAGCGTCGCCCGCGCCGCTTCCGGGTGCACGCGGCTGCTCCGCGTTCAAAGGTCGCAATAGCCGGCTACAACATGCATGTAAAAAGTTCTTGGGAGTCCGTGCTACAGCTAGCTGTCCTCCCCCAACTCGTCAATCTCTTCCAGTAGTGCTAGTACTCCATGGCGCGATCCATCGACAAGCAGGCGGGAAAGTTATCGTATACTCGGTTTGCGGTGAGTGGCATGCCGAGCGACCGTGTGGGGTCGAGCCGTGGAGGAGGGTGAGACACGAACACGACAGACGTGATTTAAACGTTGGTTTTGCTCGATGGCGCGATCCAACGAAACGAAACGTTGGTTTCTCTCCGTTTCCATTTTTTCTCCGGAAAAACGGAAACTTTCCACTCCATTTTCATTCCTATTCCAAGGTTGCCCCGTTACAACATTCCATCAAATACAAAGGAAAACTAACACGCATGCTGATGCATCTCAATGATTCACAGATCATAGCCAATATTTACTTCACAACTAAAGAAAAAAGTTGTGAGAGCGTGTACGAAAGAAAAACTACTGATGGGGTCACTACGACTTAAACCCTAAACCCTAAACATGATTTAATTTCCTGGCCAGGTAGAACCTGTCGAAGGAAAGACGGCTGGCACCCTCGGATCATACGATGCTTTTGTGCAGTTCCACTAAAATCGACCTGAGCATCCCTGATGGCAAAGATATTGAAGAAGTGTGATTAGAATAATAGTACTGGCACTAGTTCATGAGACATAAACTCATCACAAGTAGAAGCCGGTAGAAGTAGAGAAAGATCGACATGGAGATGGAGCTACGGCAGTGGAGCAAGCCGGCTCCAAAAGGAAGATGGACTACCTGGGACGTCGGGCTGTAGCTAGAAGGGCGGTTGGGACGCGGCATCGGCCCATACCGCGGTGACCCCCGATTGGGACGCACCGACTGTGGGTTTTCTCCCTCGCCGATGTCGACCGCGTCTACGCAGAACATTGTTCCCTTCCCCCAGCTGCGGGATCAGGCCCGTCGTTCTATGCTTGTGAAGAGAGCAACCTAAGCAAGCAGGCTTGTAGCTTAGGCTCCTGCTAGTGTATATATAGTGGTTTTCTTTTTCTCTCCATATCAACCATTTTATATTGCGTACGTGTCATTCAAGAGTGAAATGATGGTTGCTTCTTCCGACTAACTTACTGTGTGATTTGACTGCTCCTTAGTGGCCCCTACACGTACTCCCCCTACGTGTATGCAACAGTCACACGTACACATGGACGCAAAAACGCGCGCGACGCCCTAATGCATGCATGTCCGAGCACACGACGGAACACACACGGTCACGCTCAAGTGCTCAACCTACACGTGCATGCACACACATACTCAGTCAGGGTGAGCTAGTGACCGTATAAACACCGGAAAATATATATATTGAGCGCAATGAGCGTATTATGAAGTCCACTGACCGTATTTTTACAAATATACAGTGACAGACAGTGTATTTATCTCGTTTGAAATTAAGACAATATTAACCGGAGAGGAGGCAGTATGGACTAGCATTACTTTGCTGTGTCCCGTCAACTTGCCGAACGAGGAGAAGGTTGCAGGACGGGAGAAGCTTGCGCGCGGTGGCTCGCAGGACAAGGAGAAACTTTTGACTAATGCAAGCTCTCCCTCGCTCAGGCGGTGGACGTGCAACAGTTAATTCGGTGTCAGATTGCCAGAAGCATACACTATACTACTAGTGCTATTATTGTTCGACTTCCCGAATAGGCGAACAGCCAAGCGCAAAGTAAACAGGTCAGCAAACCTTGCGGCGCATCTTCGTGCGAACCGTGCGGCGCATCTTCGTGCGAACCGTGCTTGCTGCACTTTGAATGTGGCCGAGAGCTGGCTTGATGAAACACCTCGCTTCCTACTTCTTTTTTTGCGGGGTACCTCGCTTCCTAGTGACCAGTGTCTTGGCTGATCGTCCTAAGAATGCTTATATATGAATAAAGCTCTCTCATTTACCCGCAAAAAAGATTAAGCCATATTAACCGGAAAGGAGGGAGTATGGACTAGCACTACTTTTTGGTGTGTCCCGTCAACTCGCAGAACGAGGAGAAGCTTGCAGGACAAGGTGAAGCTCGCTTACGCCTTTTGACTAATGCAACCTACCCTCGGTGGACATGCATCAGTCCATTCGGTGTCAGATTGTCAGAGGCATACACTGTAGTACCCAACATGCGGAGTACCATCATTGTTCGACTTCACGAAGAGGCGAAGAGCCAAGCGCAGTAGTACGAGTAGTACTACTACTAGAACCGCATGGTGGAGCGTCTGTACTCTTATTTTTTTATCTCTGATAAAGTACACGTTTATTCCGGAGAAGGGCGGAAAACGGCAGCCCAACATGTAATGAATGATATCGATCAACCAACCATGCTCGAATATATCTTGGCCTCCGTGCGAGCCCGTCTGTGTGTTCTCGCTCCTCGTCTCTCTCAAGGAACGGCGGGTTGGCTCTTTGCCGTCAATTGAGATCGGTTTGCTCACACTCCTGTCCCACATGTCAGTGATATGCCAAGAGGAGGTGCGTTGACCGACTGGCCATACGCGTACTTGGTTTTGCACCTTCATACTACTCCTCCCTCCGTCACAGTTTACAGGGCGCG
Organism: Triticum aestivum; assembly: GCF_018294505.1. Classification (NCBI taxonomy): domain Eukaryota; kingdom Viridiplantae; phylum Streptophyta; class Magnoliopsida; order Poales; family Poaceae; genus Triticum; species Triticum aestivum. Next base: position 140,702,611 of record NC_057811.1, read on the forward strand.
CTTCATTATGATGCATTTCTCTCAATGCATTTCCACCACCAGAGAGACTTTAGACGCGTTTGGTTTAATGCTCAATTAATTAGGGCGTGGTAACCGCAATCAAGTCCACAATTTTCTCTCCATGTACTGTACTACTACGGAGTGGAGTAAGTGCATGCATGTGTGTACCCGGGGTGGAAGCACTGCATGCATGTGTGTACGCATTATTCCCTCTAGTAATAGACGCCGTGCTATAACTACCAATGCTATTTTTCAGGCCGATCGCTAGTCGCCTTGGTCCCACAGATTTTTTTTCTTTTTTCTGAAGCGCGCTGTATAAACAGTGACGGATGGAGTAGTATGAGCGGATTCAAAGAAGAGCGTATTGATGGTTGCTTCTTCAGAGCAACTTACAGTGGGAAAGGTGGGGCTTATGATTTGACTGCTCATTACTCACTATTAATGCGGCGCAACGACCGGGCTGAGTCTCCCATGCGGTTGTGCACTACCCCCTCGGTTCTTAAATATACTCCGGAGTATTTGTCTTTCTAGAGATTTCAACGAGTGACTACTCAAATATTTGTCTTTTTAGAGATTTCAAATGGACTGGCACATACGGATGTATATAGACATATTTTAGAGTGTAGATTCACTCATTTTGCTCCGTATGTAGTCACTTGTTGAAATCTCTAGAAAGACGAATAGAATATTTAGGAACGGAGGGAGTACACATACGAAGCAAAATGAGTGAATCTACACTCTAAAATATGCCCGTTTGAAATTTGTAAAAAGACAAATATTTAGGAACGAAGGAGTATAATTTTGTGCATGGCACATGGACCCGGATGATGAAGAGGCTTCTGGCAATGCTATCAAGCTTCCATCATTTGTTTACATAATTGACGTACTATACAAATAATTTTCCAGCGACATGAAATTGTACAATGGTGTGAGCTTTCAGCTTTTGTTTCGCGTGTCTTGCCATCGATGCTCTTTCGGAAACAATAAAAAACTAACTTCCTTGCTAATGCATGTCAATTATTAGCAGATCAGAGCTAATAATTACATCACAACTGAAGACAGAGTTGTGAGAAGGTGTTAAATTAAAATTGATCCATGCTTTCATTGGCAGCAACGTCCCCCCAGCTCTGTCTAAATCAACAAGGCATGTTGGGAAAAAAGTAGCTGTCTGGAGCATGCAACATTCCGATCATTTTGTGCAGTTCCACTAAAATAGAGCTGAGCGTCCCTGTTCCAAAGATATTAAGTGTGATTACGATAATAGAGGACTGCTGATGAAACAATAAACACACAAATAGAAGCCGGTCACCTTTGCAGTCTCTCTTAAGACTAACTAGTTGGAGAAGATTAGGCTCGGAGTTGGATGAGGAGGATAGAGCAAAACCAATCTCCCTTTGTGCAGTCGCACTGAAATGTAGAGACGTTGCCCGTGTGACATTTTAGTACAACTGCACAAAACACTCTTAAGAAAAAAGTGATTTGTGCAGTTCACCAAAAGGTCGCAATAGCAACGAGTAGAAAGGAAACAATTACTGGCCAATAACAGTTGATGACACATGCGACGACAAAAAAGAAGCATATTCCTTGTCCTAAGGGAAGATAACAACACGGTTGTGTTTGTCTAAAACGGTGTGAGGACGAGAATGCAATATGGAAAGTACGCCGGACGAGCTACGTTTTGGGCAAAGAACTATGGAAGATCCACATGCAGCGACGTGGGAAGACGGGCAGTGGAGCAAGGCCGGAGGGGATACCTGGAGGTCGTCGGGATGTAACTAGGTGAGCGGCGGCGGGCGGAATCTGCGAGCAGGTGGCGTAGGCCCTGCCGCGCCGGAGCTTGGTCAGAGAGAACGACGTGTACCGCAGATCGGGACGTGCTGCCTCGGCGCCGTCAAACGGAGAAACGATGCACTTCCTCCCTTTCCCCCGGCGGACGGGATGCGGCCGGATCAGTGACCAACGGTGAGAGAGAGAGAGAGGCCACCGCACTCCCTTTCCCCCGGCGGACGGGATGCGGCCGGATCAGTGACCAACGGTGAGAGAGAGAGAGGCCACCGCACTCCCTTTCCCCCGGCGGACGGGATGCGGCCGGATCAGTGACCAACGGTGAGAGAGAGAGAGGCCACCGCACTCCCTTTCCCCCGGCGGACGGGATGCGGCCGGATCAGTGACCAACGGTGAGAGAGAGAGAGGCCACCGCAGCCTTGTGTGAGATACTCTGAAGAGCGACAAACCAGGCAGGCAGGCTCCATTGTATATAGTGAGCGGACTACCTTTTTCTCCATAAAAATCGTTTTATATTCTGTGTACGTGCCATTGAGCGCTATAACTTTATTTAAAAATAACGCGGCAACGCGTCAAGTCGAACTTTGTTTCGTGCACGCGTGGTACACGACCTCCCTAGGTAAACAACCGCTACAGGCGTTCAAATTAGCACGTGGGCTGCCATTTCGTAAAGAAATGAGCTCCACCGTGTACCCGCGCGGGTGTGGCTGGGCACGAAGCGTGAGTACGTGCACGGTGCACCTATTCTCTTCTTGTATACGTACACCACCTACGTGGGGTTGTGTGAGAGAGATACAAACCTAGAGAGATATAGTGTGTGGGTTCTTGAGAGTTTTTTGGGGGGGGGGTCAATCAAAAAATGTAACATATGCAATGTGTGTGAAATAGAGTCCTGGATATAACATATATATAGAGGGGGCGATCCACGAGAAGAGAGTGGAGGTATCATCGGCTTGAGGTGTCCATAGAATCGAAGAGAGGGATGATGTGTGTGTGTGTGCGCGCGCGATCGATAAAGAGTGCCATCGAATTTGTGTGTGCCCACGTCAAAGATATAGAGTGGCTGGCCTACTGGAACGTGAGATGGGACATGTGCAGTTTGTCTCTGTGGCATGGATACCTACCTGCAGCGCTCGACTATCGGTGTGTGGTGGGGGAAGAGGGAGGCCCAATTAACTATAGAGGTACAATGGCTGGTATATGTGTGGAGGAGGAGAGAGGCCTACCTCATGTATTAAGGAGATCGATCTGCCTCATGTATTAAGGGAGATCGATCGGCATCCATGCATATGTGCAGGAGAGGAATAAGGTTGGGAGAGAGACAGAGCTAGAGTGTTGGAGGGGGTGGTAGTGGAGTTGCTTCTAACAAATGGTGGGATAGGCTTGCTAGACAAACGGAGGGCACGCCCGCAATATCAATAAGAGAGGAGATGGCTGCTTGTTGTCTGTGCACGTGCGTGTGAGAGACGGGTCAGGAGGCATGCACGAATGATGAGGGGGGACGATGTGGCTGTGGTAAGCAGACGTAACTACATAGGAAGATCAATCGCCCTTTGTTAGAGAAAGGAGAGACATAACTTGTGAGGTACGTCGATCGATGGGGGGGTAGTTAAAGTCGATCTAGGTATATGTTGGGAGATCGATCGGTATACATGCATGTGTGTGTTAGAAGCAAATGAGGCACGAGGAGAAGGATAGAGAGAGAGGGATGCATGTAGGAGGTGGTACGAGAGGCATACTATATCGAGGGGGGAGGAGTGTGCGAGTACGAGAACGATGAAAAGAGTGGTGGGAGTGAGGCATGGACGGTGACAAGAGAAGAGGGGAAGCTTGTGTTTGTGCTAGGCACACCTGGCTAGAGAGGCATATCGATCGATGTGTGCCGTAAAGAAGGAGCTGGGGGGCCTACACACACCGTGGGTGAACGACCTAAAGTGAAAAGACGAATTTGCGCGATGGAGCTAGAGAATGCTGAGGGAGGGTGAGAGGGATGCGGGCGTGTGCATGCACAAGAGAAAGTTAGCGCTAGCTACAAAGATAAGAGGGTTGTGTGGGTGTAAAAGACGAATAGAGATCATATATACTTCATTATAAAAAGCGAATTCGGATATTTGAAGAATTTATCATAGTGTTTCAAACCGACGCATGTGTGAATATATATAACGGTGATACACATGGTGTGGTTATGAACATGTTATACTACATTTAATATATTTTATCTCTACTCTTATAAAAAACGGAGTTGTTGATGATGGTGTGCCTGCCATCCTGCATTATAGGCCGTCCGATTTATATCTGGCGGATAGCAAGGAAACTATGATGGTTGAAGTTGGCAACAATCATGATTGTAGATTCTTATTGAAATAGAGAAACGAATTCAAATTTAGTTCGAATTGCAGCGGTAGTATAGACATTTGGAATGCACTAAAATGTTGGTATGAGTAGGTTACATGCATTATACAGCAAGCGAAAAAATTTAATCGGACATAACATGGATTCATACTCCCTCCTTCCATCTATATAGGGCGTAATGAGATTTTTAAGACCGCCTTTGACTATTGACAAGATTAATAGTACATGACATGCACAATGTGAAAATTATATCATTGAAAGAACCTTTCACAGACGAATTTAACGGTGTGCTTTGTGTAAGTTGCATGTCATATATCATTGCTCTAATATTTGGTCAAAGTTAGCATCGAAAAACGCATTAGGCCCTATATAGATGGAAGGAGGGAGTAGCTTTGAATAGCATTTGTATAGTAAAACGGGGCAAGACTCTCTCTTTGTGTGGTGTGAATAGTTTTATTTTTTTCGTTTTCTTTTTGGTTGAGGGAAGTGCGAATTGATTTGGTACGTACAAGTACAATATTACTACACGTTAGGCTTGTCCCTAAAATTCAACCCGCGTCTTGTTATATCCCGAAAATTCAGATATCGTGCTCCCAAAACTGGCGCCTTCACAACCCGCGCCTTGCTATCCCGAAATTACAACGCGCGCGAAAACTCCCTCCAGCTGCCAAATCCCGACACGCGAAATCCCCCTTCTAACCCTGAGCCGAAAGGGCCGCTAGTTCAAATCGGTGGGGGGTACTTTTGTAACACAGCCTACATTTTGGACAAGCACGTCCCTAAGTCATGCTTCACCCCCTCCCATCGCCCCCTTTTCGCCATTCGAAATCCCAGGCCGCCATAACCTCTCCGCTCCAGCCGCGAAACCCCACCCTCCTCCGTCCGCCACGTCACCGCTGCCCAGCCGGAGCCTCTTCCCCGACGACGTCGTCCACCGCAACAGCTCGACGTCCCTCGTCCACCTCCCCGGATGAGGATCCGTCGTCCATCTTGCCGTCCCGCCGGTTCAGCCGCCCCGTCCTCCACCTCCAAGGAGCTGCTCCGACGATCGCCTCGTCTATCGCGGCTGCTCCATCCCCACAGCGCCGCCTTAACCTGCTCCACCGGAACCGCAGCATCCTCACCGACTCCTCGGACGAAGCCGAGGCCTACTCAGCGCCACCAAAGAGGTTGTACACTCATCGCATTGCACCTTCTCCTTAACTCGACCTCTCGGCGCCGAGGGTGCTCCATCCAGCACCCCCATGGACTGGCTACCTTGAAGCCGGCGCCGCGGGCGACATCTCCACGGCGGCTCTCCCCCAGTGCGAGGCCCCTTTGGCGGCGGCATCCATACCAACCGGATCTGCTGCTGCTGCTCCGGCTCTCGCTCGCTCGCTCATGCCGCTGCTGTTGCTGCTCCCCCCCTCGCTCGTGCTGCTGCTCTGCTCCGATTAAGCCACACTTCAGTCGACTGAATCGACTTTTGGGTCGGTCGATTTTCAGGGGTTGGGGGGCTCGCCGGAGTTAAGGAAGAACCACCCGCAGCGGGGACGGGGGCTCGCCGGAGAGGTACCCCACTATCTATCTTAGGGTTCAGGGTGGGGGCGGGGGGCCTAGAGGGCTGGCCGGGGCGGCGGTGGCGAGTTGTTTCGGGGCGGCGAGGCGGCGCTGGGGCCGGCGGTTCGGCCGGTGGTGGCTGGCGGCTCAGGGGGGTGCAGGTTGAAGATGAACTGCAGGCCCTCCCTAAACTACATGTCAAGTGCCTCTCTGCTACCATTGCGTTCAGTTTCGACAGTAGCATTCAGATTCCACAGTAAATTTCAGTTTCGACAGTTAAGTTCAGAGTCAACAGTTTTTACCTCATCTGTTGTAGTCAGGTGGTTTTTGGTGATGTTAATTTTACATCCATTTTACATCATCTATTGGAGATGCTATTAGAATCCCACTTGAGATTGACGATGTCTGTCTTGTGCTGCTTCAGCCTTGACGTCTTACGGCTCACCGGAGCTGCTCCAACGACAGAACGATCCATCACAACAGAGCAGTGCCCTGGACGCCGTCTACAGATTCCTCAGATCTCCCTCCACACCTCCGACAGCCACCTCTGCCTCAACTGCTTCAGCGACCAACCCAATGATGCTGAGGTCGACACGGCTACGGCAAAGAGGTTGTACACTTGTTGCATCACTTATTACTATACATTCACGTCGATCCATTAGGGCTATTTTGGTTCAACGGAAAAACGTCGATCCACTGGTTGTTACCATCACTCTAAATTTCTGCATGCTCTCCTTACATAATCTCACCATATTTTTTTCGTATGCATGTCAGATATTGTACACAGTCATGCTGAACATGTAGAGAAAAAGAGAAGAGTTTTGCGCGGCAATACAATGTCATGCAGACATCGCTCCATGGTGGGTTCAATGGCAAACCCTCCCCACCCCTCTCCAGATTGTAATCCAGAGGAAGATATCTGTTCTGAGGCGGATTCAGACGCCGCTGACCACTCCTATTTACCCCCCAAGGTGTTTGCTCTACCTTGGCATGATGATGTTAGTCATATCATGCATATGTTGCCTTGCAGTGCCTACTTTTGACATCATATATGTCATCTGCTTAGTTTAGACATGTTCTGTAATGCCACCTGTTTAGTTTCTATATCATATATGGGAATTATGCAGTCTCATGTCTTTTAGCCAGCCATAATATATGTGAAATGTGCAATGCCATCCTGTTTAACCAGGCATCATATATTTGAATGATATCTTGCCCATCCTTTTCTTCATTACATTTCCATTTGTCGACAATGTTTGTACATTAAACTACTCTTCCTGTGAATCAGCCATTTGGGTGGGAGATGGAAAAATCTGGAGTGAAAACAAGGCCTTCAGAGCAGACAGTGCTACCTGTCGAAGCAGATCTCTTGTTGGGTCCCGATAGCTCCTCAGAGATGGATTCAGAGACAGATGACCAGTCCTATTCCCCCACTGAGGTGTATGCTCTAACTTGGCACGGTTATACTGCTCATATCATGCATACGGTGTCTTGCATTGCATAGTTTAGACATCATATACACAATATTCAACACCATGTTCTTAGTTCAGACATCATATCGAATGCCCTCTGTTTAGCATATAAATCACATATGTGAATTAAATGATGCGATCCTGATTACTTAGATAACATGTAGGTGAATTATGTCATGCGATCCTGTTTAGTTATTCATCATATCTTTGAATTATGTTATGCTATGCTATCCAGTTTAGATAGACATCATATATGTGAAATTATGTCATGCTATCCGTTTTAGTTAAACAATATACATGTCAACTATTTCATGCCCTCTTTTTTCCACACTATCTATTGCATCTGTCTCTCATACAATGTCTGTACATTCAACTATGTTTCCTGTTTATCAGCCATTTGAATTGGAGCGGGTGATGCCAGTATCTAGCGGACTAAAAACACGGTCTTCAAATAAAACAGTGCTACCTCTTGGTGGAGATAGCACCCCGGTTGTACATGCACAAGAACCAGCCCTACCACACATAACCCAAACTCTCGCAGATTGTACCCCTACTGCGATGGACAGAGAACCAGCTTCACCCAATCTAACCCCAACCCCAGCCGATAGTAACCCAGTTCCTGTTGACACAGCACCATCTCCACCACAGAGCTCCCAAACAAGAGCAGTTAGTAAGGCAGCTCCAGTGCCCAAAGGGCCAGTACTATCACGGCGAACCCCAACTCCACCAGTTAGTACGCCTATTCCTGTGGAGGAAGCACAACCAGCTAGTCGTAGTTTAGCATCTATCGCATTTGATGTTGTTAAATCGTATGTGCGTATCTTCCCATCTTGGAAATATTATACTGAAGATGAAGGAAAATGCCAGTTGCAGGTGTTTGTCCAGGAGTTATGTGTAAGTAATGTTATTCATGGCAATTACTTTGCTTCGTCCCATACATCCTACCTCCATGATGGTTATAATACAGCAAATTTTCCCATTTTTCTCTATAGAGAAGGACCGATTTGGAAACTCAGGATGAGGTAACCTGTGCTAATACCTCTGCTATCTTCAAGAATGCTTGGTGGCAGTATCGGAATTACCTGAAGAAAACGTACTTCACCGGCAAAGAAACTCATCAAATTCCCTTACGTTCTCCTGAGACACATTTACTGGACGATGACTGGGAACGCCTTGTTCTGTACTGGTCCCGAACCAAGAATGTGGTAAGGTCTATGAGCTCATTTTCTATTTTTAGTATTATATTCTTGCGTCTTACTGTACTCTGTTCATGTAGAACAAGTGCCTAAACCTGAAGAACAACTGTTCTAATTTAAGATTCCATTGCTATCATAGTTCAAAAAAGCGCTAGGCGTTAATTGTGCGTTTTGCCACCGCCTTGCGCTTTACTGACCAAAGCGCATGCTTATGCGCAGTTATGCACAGATTATGCGTAGTTATGCGCAATGCGTTTTGCCAACGCCTAGAGCCTAGGCGCGCTTAAGCGCTCGCTTAGGCGCGCCTTTTTTAACTATGATTGCTTTGCTCTTGTATCACTGTATTTACTCATACAAACTTATTTTTAAATTGAAGGATCCAATCGAAACTCCAATGGCACAGCAGGTATGTTCACGCATGTTTCTTTAACAGGTTTGCTCTTATCAATAGCTCTGTTGATTTCAATTTCAATTGTGTATACAGTTGACTTTCATATCATGCACATTACTAGCATCACAACAGAGCCAATAGTGTTGTTGTACATGTAGACCCGTGGTACCCATCTGAAATCTTGTTGTGCCGTGTAGTTTCCCACGCTTTGTATTCTTTCACTGCTGCTTTGTCTTGAACTGATATGATTTGAACCGTGTCTCTATTTTGATTTGGCAAGACAATGCAGTGACCATAGGACATAGATATATGTTTGTTTGATGCTTTTATTATGTACTAGTACTTGGCAATAGAAGACTTGGTAGTTTAATCCTGTCCACCTTACTAATGAACTGGTTCACCGAAATGAGTTTCATATACTAGTACATGCTAAACTTGTTATGTGTCTGCTTGTTTCTTCTTTTAGAATGCTGACAGAATATTGGGGAAGAGTGCCTTATTAAGCAATGGTAAAGGAAGTAATGCAGATAAGGTTCAGGATAGTGACACATCCTTGTTGGTCTCCAACAAAGCTGATAAAACAGCTAAGGAAGACTATCTTGAAGACAGCGAGACAACCCCAAAGTCCTGTCTTGGTTTAGTGTTCGAGTTACTGGCCACTACCGCTTGCACAAGCTATTCAAACTCACTGTCTGAATCAGTTCGGTTTCTTGAGTCTCAACTACAAGCTGAAAGACATCGATCAGCTGTGCTGCGACAAGAAGCGGAAGGACTGCGGAAGTCCCTGGAGCATTCAGATGCATACTTTCTGGTGCAACAGCAAGCGTTGGAGGATTTTAGCGCCAAACAGGACAAAGCTAATCAGCTTGCTAAGCTTATTGCCAGCATGGTGGATACCCAGGATAACGTTTCTTGAGCTCTTCTGAAGTTGTTTCAGTTATGCTCTTGTTTTGCTGCCGCGTTTATTTGCACTGGTGGCCAATTTTGACGGCCAGTGTATGTAATGTGCTGCTTTGTTCCCTATATTTGCACTGGTGGCGAACTTTGATGCCCAGTGGATGTAATATGTGTAATAGCGGTAATAGGCTAGCGTTAATTGCTTGCTTATTTATTTCCTTATTGTCTTGTTTAGTTGTTTGCTTGTAGTCACTGCAGTTCTTTTTCTGTTTTTTTCTAGTGGCCACAATAGCCTATTTTTGGTAACTAGGCCAAAATAATCGTGGCAACACACGGACTGTTGTAACCATGGGCCTCCTGCAGGCCGTATGATCCATGGGCCTTCGTCCGGCCGTAGGATCCATCGGCCTTCTATACGGGCCTTAGGGTCCATGGGCCTTCTACGGGCCGTAGGGTCCATGGGCCTTCTACGGGCCGTACGATCCATGGGCCTTCTACGGGCCGTACTATCCATGGGCCTCATACGGGCCGTAGGATCCATGGGCCTTCTACGGGGCGTATCATCATTTCGCCAATCATGGGTCGTACTATTCGTGGACCATAACGGGCCGTTAATAGGCCGTATTTGATAACTCTATGAAAACAGCCCAACGGGTTTTTTTACATGAAAACGGCCCAACGTATTAACGGTCCGCAAACGGGCCGACTGTAACGACGGGCTGAATTTGGCCCACAAGCAGAAAATGACAGTAACGGGCCGTATGTAACCGAATGCTGCAAATGAGCCCAAGAATCAATGGGCCCTGAGAAGGCCGAAAGATAACTTGGGCTGGAAACGGCCCAATGGAATAACGGGCCGTTAATGGGTATAAAGTGATACACTGTTCATTACGGGCCAGTTTCACCACGGGCCGTTAATGGGCCAAGAGTTACAAAGGTCCTCATATGGGCCGAAAGAAGTCATGGGCCACACATGGGCCGGAAGTTAAAACGGGCTGAATCATATTGGACGGCCCAGATGACGCTACTGGGCCTAATTCGGATAGGGCGTAACGGGCCCTGGGTTAGCGGGCTGTAAATGGGCTATATGCGAACAGGCCGTTAACAGGCTTTCCGTGGGCCGGCCCGCCACCTTTTGACCAAGTCAAACGGGCCGGCCTTTTCACAGGAATGGGCCTCTGTTGGGCCGTGCCACGTGTCGCCGTATCATAGGCGCCTTCGGTCCAATGAGCGGATGACATCTGTCCCAACGGTGAGCCGACACGTGTTTCCTCCAGCCAATGATGATTTTACACGTGGAAAATCCCCATTGGTCGGGGCTGTTAACGGATTATCGGATCCAAAACCCGACCCAGTAGCTTAACGGCGTTCCCTTACGGTGGATGCCACGTGTCGGTCACCCTTGACGAAAGCACTTCTATGACGCGCGATTTATCGTCATGGAAGTGGACACTTCCGTGATGATAATTTTGGTAATGTCATGGAACACTTCTACGACAGCACAGGTATGACTATCTTGATTCTGTCATAAATTTGTCATGGATGTACACGCATGACAAAAAACGCGACCTACTGTGACAAACACGTATCATCACGGAAGTGTATTTTTTTGTAGTGGCGGTTGCCTGACGCTCTACGTACAGGACCCCACGCCTGTGTATTCAATCATATTATGTACCTGTATATCAAACTGGATAATGTGTGGCACAAATCCCACAACGCAAACCCATGACCCATATAGCGAGAGCATTTGGACCCGGGAGCCAAAACGCCTCCCCCTAGCGAGATACCACTATTGTCATATTATATCATGGTTGTTTTGATAACGTGTTGCTATTTGAGATATCGTATTATTGCTCGCTAGCTGATTATGTCATTGATATGAGTCAATATATTTTTTAGAGTTATTGTCGGCATGGTTAGTTATAATATTGGTTGAAAACCTGGGTGTTGTTTAAGCTTATTTATGCAAACAAGAGCAAAAGAGTTCGTAAAAGTTTTTCTTTTTCACTTTCAGTTTATCAACTGAATTGCTTGAGGACAAGCAAAGGTTTAAGCTTGGGGGAGTTGATACGTCTCCGTCGTATCTACTTTTCCTAACGTTTTTCCTCTTGTTTTGGAATCTAATTTGCATGATTTGAATGAAACTAACCCGGACTAACGCAGTTTTCAGCAGAACTACCATGGTGTTGTTTTTTGTGCAAAAATAAAAGTTTTCGGAATGGAATGAAACTTTGCAAGGATTTTTTATATAATAAAAGAGAATTTCTGGAGCCAGGAACCACCAGAGGGGGGCACCTGGGTGGGCACATCCCACCAGGGCGCCCCCTTCAGGTGCGCCCAGGTGGGTTGTCCCCACCTGGTGGCCCCGCAGACCCTGAAACCGTCGCTATAAAATCTCATATTTCCAGAAGAAAAAAATAGGGAGAAAGAATTATCGCGCTCCACGAGACAGAGCCGCTGTCACCTCCTATTCTTCTTCGGGGGGCCAGATCTGGAGTCCGTTTGGGGCTCCGGAGAGGGGGATCTTCGATCTTCGTCATCACCAACCCTTCTCCATCGCCAATTCCATGATGCTCCCCACTGGGAGTGAGTAATTCCTTCGTAGGCTCGTTGGTTGGTGAGGAGTTCGATGAGATTCATCATGTAATCTAGTTAGTTTTGTTAGGGCTTGGTCCCTAGTATCCACTATGTTCTGAGATTGATGTTGCTATGACTTTGCCATGCTTAATGCTTGTCATTTTGGGCCCGGGTGCCATGATTTCAGATCTGATCCGTTTATGTTATCACCATTATATCTATGTTCTAGATCCGATCTTGCAAGTTATAATCATCTACTACGTGTTATGGTCCGGCAACCCCGGAGTGACAATAGTCGGGACAACTCCCGGTGATGACCGTAGTTTGAGGAGTTCATGTATTCACTGCATGTTAATGCTTTGTTCCGGTTCTGTTGGTGTACAAAAGTAGGGGCCCTCTTTGTACCCCTTTAGTTGTGCACGGGCAGTTAGAGCCGCACCTACGGCCACACTTAGCAGGGCAGAGGAAGGAAGAAAAAAGTACAAGACCACCAGAGCAGCGCCAAGCCAGAGGCGCGAGGAGCAAAGGGACAAGGTGGGCTTTCCCCGACAAGAGCCTTGCTAGGGCAGCTTACGTAGACCCGGCGAGAACCTTGCCGGGGCAACTTGCCCAACACCAACGAGGCCGTCACCCTTGAGCCTAAGAGTTCCCACACCATCAACAACATTGGAACCAAGAGACGGGAGGCGCCTGCATCGTGGCATGCAGATCTTTGTGAAGACAAAGGGCCAGCGAGGCCTAGATAGGAACCAGAGAACAAGACAACAGCAAGGCTCCTTGCCGAGGATGCCCATGAGGCCCCGGCAAGGCTCCTGCCGAAGATACCCATGAGGGCCCGGCAAGACTCTTGCCGAGGGCACCGGCAAGGCCCCGGCAAGACCCTTGCCGGGAATATCAGCAAGATCGCGACAAGGCCTTGCCGCCCCGTCGCTACCCCAGCTCAGCGGCCGACCCACCGTCTAAGCAAGTACCCACGTGGCAGTACGTGGCTCCTAAGCCAACCAGTCAAGCACCTGCGTGGTGGCATGCAGATCTTCGTGAAGACCCTGCCACCACACCAGCTCAGCACCCTGCCAACCTACATGGCGTTGCATGCCTCATTGGCCTGGACGCGTGTCGGAGCAAGGCGAAGCAGCGACGGACGGGACGGGCTTCGTTGCCGTCCCCGATAAAGCAAGAGGACACCTAAGTAGCGCATTTAATGCATTTTGTCCTACGGTGCCAGGGATAAACTCAACTACTGTACAACTTTCCACCTCCTGTGTGCCACTGTGGCAGCCCCTTTGACTATAAAAGGAGGCCCGCGGCGTACTGAGAGAGGATTCGAACTTTTTGGACCTTGCACGCTCTGTAGGAAGTCCAAGAACACCAGATAAACATACACCAGCATGAGTAGGGTATTACGCATCGCTTGCGGCCCGAACCTGGATAAACTCCCCCGCGTTGATCATCTAATACCGCTCTTCCCACAGCCCCGCGCCCTGTCAACCATAGAAGGGATTCTTTGTGATCCCATAGGTGTCATTTCCCCGACATCTTTGGTGCGCCAGGCAGGGGCGCAAGCTGTGGAAATCCGGTTTTGAAGCCGACACCTCGACTTCATCATCACGATGGCCCCCAAGAAGAAGAGGATGATAGCGATCGGGTCGCCTGGAGCAGGCCCATCCGCACCAGTGCGGGCGGGCGATGGGGTGGCCATGGATGGCGGCGGAGGCGCCACCCGTGACCATCCACGACACTCTGGCACACGAACGACGAGCCACACGCCGCTGGGCCCGGGGACGGGGCTGTGATGCCCACGGGCGGAGCGGCGACCTCTCGGACGCCGCCGCCGGCGCCCACGCCGCGGTCTTCACTGGCCGCGAGCGATGAGCAACACCGCGATGTCGGCGCCCCTGGGTGCCGCCGCGGGAAGAGCCCTGTGCGTCACTCTCAGGACGCATCGGGCCAGCATGCGCACCGGGCCGCTGGCGGAAGCGGCGCGCGACTGCAAGACCGTGATAGAGCTCCTTCTAACGTGGTTAGAAGTCGGAGCATGTCACGGTCCTCACAGCTTTCGCCGCCACCCACGCCAGTAGAAGCACTGGCGCGCGTACAATTGCTCCTCGACTTCCCGCCCGCTGCGGAGAAGCTCGACGAGTGGAGAGCCACCATTCGAAGCGTTGTCAGCTTCGCCAACAAAGATGAGCCACTCCCAGCGGGACCCTCGTGCCGACGTTCTGTCGAGCCGACACGTGCCGGCGGTGGGAGAACCGGGGATGCTGCGACCACAGTGCACTCTCCTCCCCCGTGGTTGCGACAGCAGTCGCTGGCTCACCGGGCCGACGTCTGCGACGACGTTTCTACGGCGTCATCCGACCCGCGAGCCCGCCGCGACCAACGCCAAGTCCTTTGGGAGCGAGCCCAGGAATACGCTAGAACCACCATCGAACGACGATGGGAGACGCGCCGTCAGTCAGATCGGCATGCGGGGCCTACTATGGACCACCCGGCGCCGGGGGGCTCCGGCGACCTGCCTTACGAGGTGGGTTGTCCAGCCTTTACCCGAGAGCTGCGGCAGTTCCAATGGCCCTCCCACCGCATGTTCAAGCCTGATGTTGGTGAGAAGTACAACGACAAGACTCACCCGTCGGAGTTCCTCAGCATCTACACCATCGCGATGCAAGCTGCCGGAGCTCGCGACGACAAGGTGCTTGCCAATTACTTCCCGTTGGCACTCAAACCCAACGTCATGTCATGGTTGATGCATTTGCCAGTGGATTCCATTTCTTTTTGGTTGGATTTGTGTCATGAGTTTGTTGGCGCCTTCACTGGAGGCCACCAAGCTCATGGCCAGGCAAGCGATTTGCATATCATCCCCCAGAAAGAAGGCAAAAACCTGCACAAGTACATACAGAGGTTCAGCCGGGTGCAGTACAACATCCCAGATGTTCATCCCGCCGCTGTCATCAGTGCATTCCATCAGAATGTGCACAACCGCAAGATGCGTGAAGAGTTGGCGATGAACAAGGTCAAGGATGTGGCCAAACTTTATGTTCCAGCTGATAGATGTGCTCGAGCTGAAGAGGGGAGGAAGTACCCCAACGAAGATGCCGGTGCAGAAACCGACTCCACTGACGAAGACACCGCCGCCCTGACAAAGAAGGGTCGGCGCCGCAACAGGAAGCGTAAGGGCAAGACTATGCTTGCCGTTAAGGGATCCGGCGACCCCGGCGCTGTCAAGAAGGCCAAGGCTGATGACCCCGGCAAGGAAGTTGCCGGGTGCGCCGCCTGCTGGGCCTTGGTGGCCACTGACAAGCCAGGACGCTCCGACAAGCAGTACTGCAAGATCCACCGCACCATGGGCCATGACCTCCAGAACTGCCGACAGGTTGAGCTACTTGCAGAAAAGTAGAAGGCTGAATATGAAAGAAGAGACAAGGAGAAGGGTCAGGATGGTGCTGAGGGGTCCGGCAAGAAGCGTGGCGGCCAAGGAGGTCGCCGCGGCAAAGATAGTCAACAAGAGAGGCCCGCTCGGGGCCGTGATGACGAGTCCGGCGAGCACGAGTTCCAGAAAGCTACAGAGGCCATGTCCGTTGACGGTGGCGCCTCATTGCACACCTCACACCGCCAACTGAAGCAGTAGGCGCGTGAGGTCACTGCGGCAGAGCCGTCGTTCGATGCCCAGAAGCCACTGAAGTGGTCCCGCATGCCCATCATTTTTGACACCGAGGATCACCCTGATCGCACAACTGCGGTCGGGTGTTTGCCGTTGTTGATTTCACCAATAATACGCAACCTCAAGGTGACAAAAGTGCTGGTTGACGGTGGGGCCGGACTGAATTTGATCTCGCCTGATGTGATCAAGAGGTTGCATATACCTGATGGAGATCTCGAGGAGACGAGCACGTTTTAAGGGCTCAACTCGGGAAGGAGCCAGCCAAAAGGTAAAATCACGCTGCCCATTACGTTTGGGGGCGAGCTGAACTATAGGACGGAGAAGATCGTTTTTGATGTCACCGAGATCCCCTTGCCATACAACGGGATACTTGGCCACCCAGCTGGCCAAGTTCATGGCGGCGTCACATCACGCCTACAACACATTGAAGATGCCAGGGCCGCTGACCATCATCACCGTTCCCTCTGACAAGAAAGACGCGCTCATCTGCGCCGACCAACTCTACTGAGAGGCAGTTGCAGCAACTGCCGCCAAGGCACTTGCTCCTGCCGCTGAAGACCCGGGAAGGAAGAAGGCTGGCAAGACCTCTGGCGGCAAGACGCCTTCTGGCGAGACCCCTTCCGGCAAGACCTCCAGCACCCACTCCGGCAAGCGCGCCTCTTTGGAGTGCAGCGCTCCCGTCGAGGACGTGCCAGAGAGCTCCACCGACAAGAGCAAGAAGTCCAAGGCTGCACCACCGGAAACCAAGAAGGTGTCCGTCAAGGAGGACGGCATGGGCGGGGCTTTTACTATAAGCTCCACCCTCGATAGCAAATATCAAAGCGCGCTCGTCGCCTTCCTGCGGGCGAATGTCGATGTATTTGTATGGTAAGCATCTGACATCCCCGGCATTCCCAGGGAGGTGATTGAGCACCATCTTGCTGTCTGTCCTCACGCACGGTCCGTCAAGCAGAAGGTCAGGAAGCAAGCTTTGGAGCGACAAGAGTTCCTCATTGAAGAGATCAGGAAGTTGGAGGCGGCAGGCCTGGTTAGAGGAGTACTCCACCCCACGTGGTTGGCCAATCCAGTGGTGGTGCGTAAGGCGAATGGGAAGTGGAGGCTGTGTATTGACTACACAGATATCAATAAAGCCTATCCAAAGGATCCTTTCCCTCTGCCACGCATCGACCAGATTGTAGACTCCACTGCCGGGTGTGACCTGCTGTCATTCCTCGACGCCTATTTAGGATACCACTAGATCTTCATGATGAAGGAAGATGAAGAGAAGACTGTGTTCATCACCCCATGTGGTATGTACTGTTTTGTACGAATGCCTTTCGGGTTGAAGAGCGCTGGTTCGACGTTTGCCCGGGAGGTCCAAATTGGTTTTGAGCCCCAGCTGCATAGAAATATGGAAGCCTATATGGATGATATAGTAGTCAAGACCAAGGACAGGGCCATGCTTGTACAAGATCTAGAAGAAACATTTGCAAATCTGCGCAAGATCAACCTCATGCTCAACCCAGAGAAGTGTGTGTTCGGTGTCCCGTCCAGCAAACTTCTCGGGTTCTTTGTGTCTCAACGCGGAATTGAAGCAAATCCCGACAATATCAAAGCCAATAAGCAGATTGAGGCGCCGAAACGAGTCAGGGATGTACGTAGGCTCACCGGCTGCGTTGCTGCCCTGAGTAGGTTCATCTCCAAATCTGCTGAGCGCGCCCTCCCCTTTTTCAAAGTTTTGAAAAAGGCGGGTGCAGTAAAATGGACTCCGGAGGCAGAGGCAGCGCTGCAAGATTTGAAGAGGTACCTTTCCTCCATGCCGATACTAGTCGCACCTAAACCACAAGAGCCATTGCTGCTATACTTAGCAGCAACGAATCAAGTGGTCAGTGATGCACTAGTGGCGCAGAGGGAACTCGAGGGAGAAGCAGCAGTAGCAGCAGAGCCGTCAGATGATGGGCCGGGGCCCTCCCCGGCAGGGCTTGACGCCAGCAAGGCGGAACCCCCGGCAAGGCAGAGTTTGTGCAGATGGGCGAAGTTGAACAGAAGAAGAAGATGGTGTAGGACCTAGTTTATTTTGTCAGTTCCCTCTTGCAGGGGCTAGGTCAAGATATTCTTGAATACAGAAGCTACTTTTCGGCCTCCTCATGGCCTCGAGAAAGTTGCGCCACTATTTCCAAGCACATGAGATCACCGTGGTCACCCGCCTCCCGTTGCAACGAATCTTGCACAACCCAGATGCATATGGGAGGATTGTGGAGTGGGCATTGGAGGTGTCGAGCTTTGGCCTCAAGTTTGAAAGTACTTCAACGATCAAGAGTCGAGCCTTGGCAGATTTCATAGTAGAATGGACTGCAACGCCCGACGAAGAAGTTCAAGAGACCACCCTTCCCGGCAAGGAAACGCGCCGCGATTGGATTATGTACTTTGATGGAGCTTTCTCATTGCAAGGGGCTGGTGCCGGCGTACTACTTGTCGCGCCCACCGGAGAGCACCTCAAGTACATAGTCCAGATGCACTTTCCCCGGGAAAAATCAACGAACAACACGGCAGAGTACGAGGGACTGCTTGCCGGTCTCAGGATCGCGGCAGACCTCAAAATCAGGAAGCTCATCATCAGAGGTGATTCACAGCTCGTCGTCAAGCAAGTTAACAAGGATTACCAGATCCCGCTAATGGAGGCCTATGTGGGTGAAGTGAGGAAGTTGGAAGAGCGTTTTGACGGGCTGCAAGCAAAGCATGTTCCCCGAGCAGAGAACAACATTGCCGACTACCTGTCAAAATGCGCTGCCCTCAAGTTACTTGTGGAACGAGGTACATTTGTGCTTCAATTAACTCAGCCATCCGTTGATCCGTCAGCAAGACAGAACAAACGAAGGAAGGCAGGCCCCGGCAAGTACTTTCCCACAGAGCTCCCAGGAGCCGCCGGCAAGGATGTTGCCGGGTGCCCCAGGCTTGCCGAAGAACAGCAACCCCCGACAGGGCCTCGAGCCCTGACCGTGGAGGCAGCTGCCCTTATGGCCGAAGATGAGCCTTTAGTCCTTGCCGTCGATGGCAGGGGGAAAAAGGAGCGCCTAGGCGAGGTACGAGCAGCAGAAGACACCAAGAGAACGTCCCCGCGGCCACCCAGAAAAAGGCTGGTGATGACGGTGCCGGGGAAGAGGCCGAAAGATGAGGCAGCGGGCCGCCAATACGCGACGAAGGCGTAGACGCCATCGTACTCCGACTTGACGGCCCGCCACCCGCCTTCTTCGTCTTCTCCAGCCCTCCAGTGCCAGCCGCCAGAGCGACGACCCCGAGAAGTTCAAGGAGCTGGCTCGAGAAGCCACCACCAAGAATTGCCTCTCCCCAGCAAACTTCTTGCCGGGGAGAGGGCCAGGTGCAGATGGTGCTGCTGCCGGCTCCGCCTAGGGACGGGGCGTCCGATGCCTAGTCGGACCCGTCCCCGTCGTCCTCCCCGCTGGTTCCCTCCTCATCGCCACTCGAGGAGGAGCTCTCGTCATCGGTCGAGCTCTCCGCACAGCACCCTAGCCTGTGTCCCGAGCACCCGAAGACCTTGACGGAGAGCAAGTCGCTCTCCACTAGTTTGAAGAGGAGAACGTGCCCCTTCATCAAGCAGTGGGCACGTGCGAAGGTCTTCCAACCCTGACGAAGGAACATCACATGAGGGGCGGGGAACCCTGTGTTCACCCACATATCGCCATTGCAACACCCCTTCATGTGAAGCCTTATACTCGGTCGCTGGTCAATCTCCAGCACCCTCGCGAATGCCTCGGGAAGGCGAAGGCGGCTACGCGGTGGCTCACACAGCTGCAGGATGAACTCCAACGCCGTGTCCCCAACATGGCCGCTCGACGAAGCAGGAGGAGACGGTGGCGGAGATGGCGACGGAGATGGCGATGACGTAGTTGTTCCCCTTTCGCGACCGCCTCTGCCTCTACTGCCTCGCCGACCGTGGCCCCGTCTGGCACCTCCACCTCGAGCATGTCCTTCATCTTGGAGGTTGGGTCTTCCTTGACCGCCACGGTTCTCTGGCGGGAGGAAGACCTAGTCGCCTCCGTAGGAAAACGGCCGCGACCACGCCCTCTCGCCATGGCAGTGAATGGAAGATGGAGGCGAAGGGAAGGCGCGAGAAGATGCCTCCCCTTCTCCTCCCGAGTCCCTTTTTATAGCCAAGCGGGGAAGGCTAAAGACCGGCTCTACGCCTCTGAAGAGCCCGTTCAAATCCAGCTCATTAAGTTGGCAGCGAGCAGGGTCATCGACCGCCCTCCCCGCCCAATCAAAGGCGCATAAGTATCGGCCATCACGCATCTCCTCATATCCCACACATCCGTCACCTACCCCACACCGTGCATGCGGCATACGTGGTGAAGAGGGCGGGAGCGATGGGAAATGTGGAACGGTGGTTCCAAGGCTGAGAAAGTAAATGAGCAGTGGCCCTGCAGTTTTCCCTCTTTTTTAGGGAAAATGCAGGCCGCCTCTTTACTATTCACTACGGGATGACGCAAGCATGTTGCAGTCATTCCACGCACGACCCCCATTTCACGCATTCAACGCAGGTCATGGGGAAGCGCAACTGGCGAGGAAAGTTACTACGGTAAGACTCAGCCCCGCGTGCCCGCCCACCGTTCTGGGCCTAGCCCAACAACGCGTCGCACTTATGTGTGGCCCAGGCCCGGGGGCTCCTGTTTGTGTACAAAAGTAGGGGCCCTCTTTGTACCCCTTTACTTGTGCATGGGCAGTTAGAGTTGCACCTACGGCCACACTTAGCAGGGCAGAGGAAGGAAGCAAAAAGTACAAGACCACCAGAGCAGCGCCAAGCCAGAGGCGCGAGGAGCAAAGGGACAAGGTGGGCTTTCCCCGGCAAGAGCCTTGCCGGGGCAGCTTACGTAGCCCCGGCAAGAACCTTGCCGGGGCAACTTGCCCAACACCAGCGAGGTTGCCACCCTTGAGCCTAAGAGTTCCAACACCATCAACGACATTGGAACCAAGACTCGGGAGGCGCCTACATGATGGCATGTAGATCTTTGTGAAGACAAAGGGCCTGCGAGGCCTAGATAGGAACCACAGAACAAGACAACAGCGAGGCTCCTTGCCGAGGATGCCCACGAGGCCCCGGCAAGGCTCCTGCCGAAGATACCCATGAGGCCCCGGCAAGACTCTTGCCGAGGGCGCCCGCAAGGCCCCGGCAAGACCCTTGCCGAGAATATCAGCAAGACCGTGGCAAGGCCTTGCCGCCCCGTCACCGCCCCAGCTCATCGGCCGACCCACCATCTAAGCAAGTACCCACGTGGCAGTACGTGGCTCCTAAGGCAACTAGTCAAGCACCTGCATGGTGGCATGTAGATCTTCGTGAAGACCCTGCCACCACACCAGCTCAGCAGCCAGCCAGCCTACATGGCGATGCATGCCTCGTTGCCCTGGACGTGTGCCGGAGCAAGGCGAAGCGGTGACGGATGGGACGGGCTTCGTTGCCGTCCCCGATAAAGCAAGAGGACACCTAAGTAGCACCTTTAATGTGTTTTGTCCTACGGTGCCAGGGATAAACTCGACTACTGTACAACTTTCCACCTCCTGTGTGCCACTGTGGCAGCCCCTTTGACTATAAAAGGAGGCCCGCGGCGTACTGAGAGAGGATTCAAACTTTTTGGACCCTGCATGCTCTGTAGCAAGTCCAAGAACACCAGATAAACATACACCAGCAGGAGTAGGGTATTACGCATCGCTTGCGGCCCGAACCTGGATAAACTCCCCCGCGTTGATCTTCTAATCCAGCTCTTCCCATAGCCCCGCGCCCTGTCAACCGTAGAAGGGATTCTTTTGTGATCCCATAGGTGTCATTTCCCTGACAGGTTCTCTATTAAAAGGAGGCCTTAATATCCCTTAGTTTCCAATAGGACCCCGCTACCATGGGAGGGTAGGACAAAAGATGTCATGCAAGTTCTTTCCATAAGCACGTATGACTATTTACAGAATACATGCCTACATTATATTTATGAACTCGAGCTACTGCCGTATCGCCCTGGGTTATATCTGTCACATGATGAATATCTTCCAACGAATCGCCGATCTAATGGCTACGAATTTCTCTTATATTGTTCTTGCTAAGTCACTACTGCTACCGTTACTGTTGCACTTTCTACAAATCACTGCTATCACTGTTACCGTTACTATTGCTGCTGCTACTATTATCAAAACTATCATACTACTTTGCTACTGATCACTTTGCTGCAGATAGTTAATCTCCAGGTGTGGTTGAATTGACAACTCAGCTGCTAATACTTACAAGTATTATTTGGCTCCCCTTGTGTCAAATCTATAAATTAGGGTTGAATACTCTACCCTCGATAACTGTTGTGATCCCCTATACTTGTGGGTTATCATGCCCTCCATAAGCTTTGGAGTGACATTTCCGTAGGATTTGTCCCAGTTCATGCTCAGGTACACAACGTCTAATAATACCATCTACTCCTTCTTTATTAAGATGTGGGTCATCCCAAAAGTAATGTCTTGAATCATAGAAGAATTGTTTTTCTTTTGTTGGTATGTAATGCTAGGTGGTAAATATTTAGCAACAATGTGATTAGCATAGTCAGCATACCAAGGAGTGTTATTAGAAACATTTATTGCTGCTAACTGCTCATCAGGAAAACTATCATCAGTAGGTAGTGGGTCATCAAGGACATTCTCAAGCCTAGACAAGTTATCAGCTACGGGGTTCTCTACTCCTTTCCTATTAGTAATATGTAAATCAAATTCTTGTAGCAAGAGAACCCATCAAATAAGTCTAGGTTTAGCATCTTTCTTTTCCATAAGATATTTAATAGCACCATGGTCGGTGTGAACGGTAACTTTAGATCAACAATGTAAGATCTAAATTTATCACAAGCAAACACCACCGCTAGAAATTCCTTTTCAGTTGTAGCATAATTTCATTGTGTACTGTCTAGAGTTTTACTAGCATAATGAATAACATTTAGTTTCTTATCAACTCTTTGTCCTAGAATAGCACCAACATCATAATCACTAGCATCACACATAATTTCAAAAGGGAAGTTCCAATTAGGTGGTTGAACAATAGGTGCAGAAATTAAGGCTTTCTTGAGTGTTTCAAAGGCTTCTAAACAATCATCATCAAAAACAAAAGGAACGTCCTTATGCAAAAGATTTGTAAGAGGCCTAGAAATTCTAGAAAAGTATTTGATAAATCTCATATAGAAACGAGCATGACCTAAGAAACTAGGAATACCTTTGATATCTTTAGGACATGGCATTTTATCAATTGCATCAACCTTAGCTTTGTCCACCTCAATACCTCGTTCAGAAATTTTATGACCCAAGACAATACCTTCATTAACCATAAAGTGGCACTTCTCCCAATTCAAGACAAGATTTGTTTGCTCGCATCTCTACAAAACTCGATCAAGATTGCTTAAACAATCATCAAAAGACTTCACGTAAACAGAAAAGTCATCCATGAAAACCTCAACAATCTTTTCAGAAAAATCGGAGAATATAGCAGTCATACATCTTTGAAAGGTAGCAGGTTCATTGCATAGACCAAAAGGCATACCTCTATAAGCATAAGTTCCAAAGGGACAAGTGAAAGTGGTTTTTTCTTGATCAGGTTGAGAAACAGGTATTTGTGAAAAAACAGAATATCCATCAAGGAAGCAAAAATGTGTGTGCTTAGACAATCTTTCTATCATTTGATCAATAAAAGGCAGAGGGTAATGATCTTTTCTAGTTGCTTTGTTTAATTTTCTAAAATCAATTACCATTCTATAGCCTGTAACAATTCTTTGTGGAATAAGTTCATTCTTATCATTAGGAACAACAGTGATACCTCCTTTCTTAGGGACACAATGAACAAGACTTACCCATCTACTATCAGCTATAGGATAGATTATACCTGCTTCCAGAAGTTTTAATATTTCCGTTCTTACCACTTCTTTCATCTTCGGGTTTAACCGACGTTGGTGATCAACAACGGGTTTAGCATCAGGTTCCATATTAATTTTGTGCTAACATAGACTGGGACTAATGCCCTTTAAATCATCAAGAGTATATCCAATAGCAGCTCGATGCTTCCTTATAACTTTCAATAATCTTTCTTCTTCATGTTCTGAAAGGTTAGCATTAATAATAACAGGATATATATTCTTCTCATCAAGATAAGCATATTTCAAAGTGTCTGGCAATTGTTTTAATTCAAACACAGGATCACCTTTAGGTGGAGGAGGACCTCCAAGAATTTCAATAGGCAAATTGTGTTTAAGCAGAGGACGTTGTTCAAAGAAGATCTTATCTATTTCATTTCTTTCATGCATATGTAAATCATTTTCATGGTCTAATAGATATTGTTCTAAAGGATCAGTAGGAGGCACAACAATAGAAGCAAGACCAATTATTTCATCCTTATTAGGCAATTCTTTTTTATGAGGTTTTCTACTAAACTTGGAAAAATTAAACTCATGAGACTCATCACCAAAGCTGACACCGACAGTTTGTTTCTCACAATCTATTTTAGCATTGACGGTGTTCAAGAAAGGTCTACCAAAGATAATGGGACAGAAATCATCTTCTGGGGAACCAAGAACAAGAAAATTAGTATGATATTTTATTTCTCCACACAAGACTTCAACATCTCTAGCAATCCCAATTGGTGAAATAGTGTCTCTATTAGCAAGTTTAATAGTAACATCTATGTCTTCAATCTCTGTGGGTGCTATGTCATTCATAATTTCTTGATATAAGGTAAAGGGAATAGCACTCACGCTACCACCTATGTCACGTAAGCCATGATAACAGTGATCACCTATTTTAACTCAGACAACAGGCACGCTAACAACGGATCTGTGTTTATCTTTTCCATCAGGTTTGGCAATTCTAGCAGCTTCATCACAAAAATAAATAACATGCCCATCTATATTCTCTTCCATGAGATCTTTAACCATAGCAACACTAGGTTCTACTTTGATTTGTTCATCAGGTTTTGGTGTTCTAATATAACTTTTGTTGACCACAGTTGAAACTTTAGCATGTTCCTTTATCCTAACAGGGAAAGGCGGTTTCTCAATATAAGCGGTAGGAACAACTGGATCGACATTATAAATAATAGTTTCCTCTTTAACTGGTACCGGTTCTTTAATTTCTTCTTTAATAGGTGGGTGATATTTAAACCACTTCTCCTTAGGGAGATCAACATGAATAGCAAATGATTCACAAAAGGAGGCTACTATCTCAGAGTCAAGTCCATATTTAGTGCTAAACTTTTGAAAAGCATCGGTATTCATAAAAGATTTAACACAATCATACTTAAGCTTAATACCTGAATCTTTACCTTCGTCGAGTTCCCAATCTTCAGAGTTGTGTTTAACTCCTTCCAAAAGATCCCACCGGAATTCAGTAGTCTTCTTCATAAAAGAACTAGCACAAGAAGTATCAAGCATGGATCGATCATTATGAGAAAGTCGAGCATGAAAATTCTGGATAATAATTTCTCTTGAGAGCTCATGATTGGGGCATGAACATAACATTGACTTAATCCTCCCCCAAGCTAGAGCGATACTTTCTCCTTCACGAGGCCAAAAAATATATATATAATTCCGATCACCATGAACTAGATGCATAGGATAATTTCTTTGGTGAAACTCCAATTTCAATCGATTCCAATTCCAAGATCCAATATCATCGCATAGCCTGTACCATGCCAATGCTTTTCCCTTCAAGGATAAAGGGAAAACCTTCTTCTTAACTTCATCTCCGGGTAAAGCTGCAAGCTTAAACAATCCACAAATTTCTTCCACATATATCAAGTGCATATCAGTATGTTCGATTCCATCTCCTGCATAAGGATTAGGTAGCAGTTGTTCTATCATACCCGAAGGAATTTCATATTCAATATTTTTGGTAGGTGCAGTAGGTTGAGGGGTAACTAATAGTTTTTTCCGGTCGAGGTGAAGATACCCCGAACAAACCCCTCAAAGGATTGTTTTCCATAGTAACAAGTGACAATAAATTTCAGCACATAGTAATAATTTTTCCTTACCAATTTCCACTTACCAAGAGCGCTTCACTCCCCGGCAACGGTGCCAGAAAATGGCCTTGATGACCCACAAGTATATGGCATCAATTGTAGCCTTTTTGATAAGTAAGAGTGTCGAACCCAACGAGGAGCAGAAGGAAGTGACAAGTGGTTTTCAGCAAGGTAATGTGTGCAAACGCTGAAATTGTAAGTAACAGAGTAGTTTGATAGCAAGATAATTTGTAACGAGCAAGTAATGATAGTAGTAACAAAAGTGCAGCAAGGTAGCCCAATCCTTTTGAGGCAAAGGACTGGCCAGAACGGTCTCTTATAGTAAGCAAAGCGTTCTTGAGGGTACACGGGAATTCCATCTAGTCACTTTCAACATGTTGGTTCGATTCGTGTTTGCTACTTTGATAATTTGATATGTGGGTGGATCAGTGCTTAGGTGCTGTTCTTACTTGAACAAATCTCCTACTTATGATTAACCCCCTCGCAAGCATCCGCAACTATGAGAAAAGTATTAAGAATAAATTCTAACCATAGCATTAAACTTTTGGATCCAATCGGTCCCTTACGGAATAGCGCATAAACTAGGGTTTAAGATTATGTCACTCTCGCAACCCATCATCTAATAAATACTCCACAATGCATTCCCTTAGGCCCAAATATGGTGAAGTGTCATGTAGTCGACATTCACATGACACCACTAAGGGAATCACAACATACATACTATCAAAATATTGAACACATATCAAGTTCACATGATTACTTGCAACATGATTTCTCCCGTGACCTCAAGAACAAAAGTACACTACTAGGAAAACCTTATACACAGAACTTTAGCAGTAGCGCTTGTTAAAAAAGGGCGCTAGTGCTAAATAGCAGTGGGGCATGAAGGATAAACGCGCTACAGATACACACATAGCAGTAGCGTGTCCTCTTGTAAACGCGCTACTACTAAAATTCTCACTACTAAGCCGATAGGCTACATATAGTAGCAGCGGTTTTGTAAAAACAGCACTACCGCTAAGATTATTTTAGCAGCGCGTTTACGGTGAAAGGCGCTACTGCTACTGCTAATGAAAATAAAATAAAATGAAAAACAAATAGAAAAGTAAATGAAAATGAAAGAAATAGAAAAGGGAGAAAGGAAAAAATAAAATGTAAAGAAAAATAAATGAAAAAGGAAAAAATGAGAAAGGCATAGCAGTAGCGTCTGTTCATAAGAGGCGCTATAAATAATGTAGCAGTAGCACGTGTTTAGACCCCCGCTATAGAAAGAGAAAAGGAAATAAGAAAAGAAAAGGAAAATACATAGCTATAGCAGTAGCGCATTTAGTAAAAATCGCTATTGCTAACTTAGCATAGTGCTTTTTCATAAACGCGCTACCGCTAAGTTTGACTTAACCCAAAAGCGGCCCCCCCCGGCCACCACTTCTCCCCCAAATCCCTCGCCCAACTTCGCCGTCGTCGCCCCAATTTGCCGTGGCCCCACTTCGCTGCCGTCTCCTGCCGACGTCGACGCCCCCGAAGCCACGAGAGCCGCGCACCGTCGACACCACCGGAGCCGCCCCCAACGCTATCGGAGCCGTGCCGCCTCATCAACGCCACCGGAGCCGCCCTCGGCGCCACCGGAGCCACCCTCGGCGCCCCTGCCTCCCTTGCCACAACTGCCTCCCTCGCCGTCACCAGAGACGCTCCTGCCTCCCTCGCCACCACTGCCTCCCTTGCCACCACCGGAGCCATCCTCTGTAAGCCCCCACCCCTCCTTTCTCTCACTCATGCATAGCACAAACATTGGACAGAGAACTAGCTAGCTAGGTTAACTAGTTTAATTAGGTTAATTATCTAGGTTAGTGCAAACATTTATTTAGGGCTTTGACAGAGAACTAGTTAGGTTAATTATCTAGGTTAGTGCAAAAATTTATTTAGGGCTTTGACAGAGAACTAGCTAGGTTAACTAGTTTAATTAGGTTAATTATCTAGGTAAACTAGGTTAACTAACTAGGTTAAATAGCTAGGTTAATTAGGTTCTTTAGGTTAACAAGATAGGTTAACTAACTAGGTTAAATAGCTAGGTTAATTAGGTTCGTTAGGTTAACTAGGTTCGCTGGGTTAGAGGAAAATTTTATTTTAGAGCGTTAGGTCAGAAGGGTTAGAGAAATGGAGTTCCTTTGCAATTTAATTGGGTTCTGTCCTAGGTAGAGAAGGGTTAGAGAAA
This sequence comes from Triticum aestivum, assembly GCF_018294505.1. Classification (NCBI taxonomy): domain Eukaryota; kingdom Viridiplantae; phylum Streptophyta; class Magnoliopsida; order Poales; family Poaceae; genus Triticum; species Triticum aestivum. The sequence goes on from NC_057811.1 coordinate 140,730,711, forward strand.
ATAATGTGTGTGTGTGTGTGAGAGAGAGAGAGAGGAATAGCTAGAACAGAATTTGGGTTCTGTCCTAGGCAGAGAAGTGTTTACTGAGGTCATTTTGCAAAGGTTTTTGACTTTTGAAAAGACCACTATTTTTCTAGGAAAAGAATTTAGGCAAGTTTTATTTTAAAGATGATCCCTTCCTAGACTTTTATTGTTGATTATATCTTTTCATTGAAGTGTTCATGTTATATCTTTTCATTGAAGCGGTTCGATTGTGCCCAAGTGGCCTTTTGTTGTTTCCAGGGAATGAAGCGAGTGGCCTATGTTTTGCTGGAATGTTGATTCATTTCTGTTCTGGCAAATTTCAGGTGCTCGATTTGTCCACTTTTTAGCAAATGTCATGCCGAAATTTTCCGTGAATTTCGGCATGACTTGTGCTACAAACTAGGACATATCGAGTGCCCGGGATTTGCCGCACCGGGAAGGAGTCAACGTACCTGCAAAACATAGGCCTTTTCTATGTCATTATTCATTTTATTAGGTCTAGAATTAATTGACTAGATTTAATCGTAGGAAACATGGCTAGCAACGATGAAGGACAGGGTTCTGGTGATTGCGACAACGTCTACCTGGCGGCAGACGAATTTTTGAGCCTTGCCGATGATCAACGGTTGTTGTTGCTGGGCCCACCTGTCACATCAGAGACTGAGACCGACATCGATACCGGTGCTGAGACTGAGACCGGCGCCGAGACTAGCGGAGCCAGTATAGAATCGAAAGCAAAGAGGCAACGGCGTCCAAACCAGCTCATGACTACTAGACTGGTGGTCACGGAGGTGGACGACAGCATTTTTGAGACAAAAGTGCCCGCGAAAGCGCGCGCGTGCTACGGCAATCAAATAGGCTGCATCGTACGAACAACCACCACCATCAATGATGAGAAACTATAGAAGATAGATAATATGAGGCCCTCCCTCCTAAAGAAGCTGCACCAGATATTCTTGTTCCCGGGTCGGGAAGAAAAGGAATATAAAAATCCACATAAGGACCCGGCAATGAAGAAGATAAACAAACACACCATGACCAAGTTTAGCGACGCGTTGGCCGCCTGGAAAGCAAGGGTGAAACATCGGATCATCAACAAAAAGGAACCCTACTTCGAGATTGTAAAGGATAATCCAACAATCACGGAAGAGCAGTTTCAAATATTCAAGGCGGCTTTGCGAGGCCGAAGCTGCGAAAAAAAGTCGAAGTACATGAAGGGGCTTCAACAGAGGAACATGGGGTGCCACCACCTCGAAAACCGTGGTTACGGCGGGAAGAGGTCGATATGGGCCAAGGAGGACGCGGAATGCGAAAGTCTGGGCATCCCAGACCCCTTGGTGGACTTCACCGTCCCACAGGAGCATGACGTCCTCAGGGCCTGGTACCATTGGGACCCAGTTATGAAGGTTTTCGAGACGGACCCGGTCACGATAGAGTTCATGAGACTCCTGGTAATTTTAGTTTCTAATCAATTCGACTACATGTTTAGTCATATTTGTAAACGATCCTTGTTCCTTTTGCAGAGAGAGCAGCACAGAATTACGGCCGAAAGCGACTCACCGTCTGAGGCGTTGGCGAGGCCCAAGTGGGACACTCCATTCAACCGGGCGTTGAACATATTGAAAGGACTCCCGATGGACACTCGGCCGCCGTATGGACGCGTGCACGGTGTCGGAGATGGCGCCACGTGGAAGAAGTACTACCGTGAGACCACGGAGGAGAGAAAGGAAAGACGGAGGTTAACTAAAGAAAACATTGACAAGAAGGTTGAGATTGCGGTTGAGAAGAAATCAGCTGAGACAGTCGCAACAACTATAGTTGCCGCAAAACAGGCGATTGCAGATATGTCTGCTGTCTTGGTTCCGGCCGTTCCCAGTTGGAGCAGGTAAAATCCAGAAAAAAATGCAGCGGACTTTCCCCTTGCCGACTTCTTCGGGAGCAGCTCGACTAGCGTTGCACCAGCACCCGCACCTGCTCCTGCACCGACTCCCGCACCTGCTCCTGCACCGGCTCCCACACCTGCTCATAGCAGCCCATCCTCCATCTCGGACGTGCTCGGCGGTGCTTCGTCTTTGGCTGAGCTCGACGCCCTCACGGTATCTGTCACACCGGCCCCCTTCAATAAATGTATAATCTCCCGTTTTCGTTGCCTTTTGGATGCCTCACATCGCAGACATGTCTTTGCAGTCCGACGTAACCCCGTGCACCATATTGTACATCATCGGCGACCAGAAGGTGGACGTGGGGAAGGCGACGATAATGAAGCTGAAGGAACCATTGTTCCACAGCCAGCCAATCCCCCCTGACATCTTCAAGGTTTCTGTGTCCAGTGTCAAACTAGGCCACGAGAATTTGGCTCCTCCGGTACTAGGGGGATGACGACGAGACCCCGCGGCAGCTTGGCAGTTGCAATGGGTGGGTCCTGTCGTGGCCAAAGAGTCTGCTTCATCTGGAGGCAGCTAGGAGCACACCCACGAGCACGCAGCCTCAGCAAGGTATGAACATCAACACCCCACTTACCCAATTAGCATCGGCTATCGTGCTGGGTGATAGCGGACGGGGTGAGGAAGAGGACATCGCCATAGATGAGGATGACGATGACAATCAACAATATCTCAATACTGGCGCCTATGATGAGTACTCAGGGTTTGAGTGTCATGAGTCGGTGCCTGAATTGCCGCCTCCGGAGGCTGAACGTATTATAGACGACCTTCCGGTACCAAATAAGCATAGGAAGAGATCGAGGAAAGGCAACAAAGCTGCTTCTATGATCCAGCCGCCTCCACAGCCTAGAGTTCAAGACCGTATACCTATCCCCGGTGCGGCAAAATGGCATATCCCCGGTGAACCAATCCTACCTAAGGCAGCGGTAGAGGTCACACACGGCGATCTAAGGAGACTTCATGACAATGTGTAGCGGAGAGAGAAAAGCCTCATCGCCTCAAAAAATCCAGGATACCCACTCTACGTGGTTAACGTGCCGCGGCAAAGGTCGTACGTCCACACATGCCCCGCGGACAAGTTCTTCCTTCGATTCGATTACATCTTCGACATGTTTCACTTGAAGAAGCTGGATTTTACGTTTGTCCGCCTTTATGCCTTGTACATGAACTACATCATCAGGATTGAGAAGATACCTTATATCTGTGTCGCTGACCCGTACTTCATGCACGAGGGCTTCTTGGCAGTCTGCGCATCACACCATGAATACGCGAGGGACTACATCACCGATTTCATGGTCGCCAATAAGGAAAAGGAGGCGATTCTCGTGCATTATCATCCCCTGTAAGTCATCCGCGCGGATATCCTTCCTTCGATTTCAATCATTTATTTGCATGGTGGAGGCTAATTAATTTGAGGTGTACTTATTTTGCGCAGCGGCGGGCGCGCCGTCCTCATCATCCTTTACCCCCGATACTCCCATGCTCTTTACTTGGACTCGTTGAAGAACATGAACAAAAAGGGTTATACCCACATCAAGTCTGTTCTCGACAGTGCTATCTTTTACTATGGCGTACGGGGTGGAGAGATCAATGACAAGAAGAAAAGGGACAGCAGACCCGCCTTTGGCCATAAGACCAACTTCTGCTGCATCCAGCAACTGAGTGATACTCTTAGTGATGGACTCTATGTCCTACACCACATGCTGGAGTACAGACAGGATCATCAGAACCTTCGCATGTCACCTAAATCCGATGATGCCCATATTCTGCAATGGGCAAAGATCATAGGAGATATCTCGGGTTATCGACTTCAAGCTGAGTTCTATCACATCTAGCGTGAACTTTCCCAAGTCATCGTCAAGGAGGTCCTCGACAAAACAGGTCTGTTCTACGAGGAAGGGCAAATGTCGCGAGAAGACGTCTGAACACACGTAGCCGCTCAGCGTGTCGACCTGAAGCCTTTCACTAAGCTCGGGGACTATCTCCCTAACTTGGACGGATGGAACGACATGTTGGAGTGGTTGTCGATATATGACAATGTGTCCGTTTAGTCCATACTTTCTGAATGACGTAACTATGAGTTATGCACGACGAAACTTTATTTGTGATGTAATTAAACCGTCCTCCTCAACTAGCGAAGATCACTCTGGTTAGGGCATTTTGGGTACGATGAACTTCGTTATTTATGCTTATGATATGTTGCTTCTATTTTTCCAAGTATGTCTCTTTTTGTTGCTCAACTATGTATGTTGTATATCATCGACTCATGTGACGATGCAGGTGCATAGATCATCGATGACGAAGAAGTGCAATGCCAGGAGTATAAGACGAGTGGCCGGAGTGTCAGGCCCAGGTGTACCGGTTTCCGGTTTCCGAGCGACGGTCAGTAGTTAGTTTAGGTTCACGCTAATGCGAGAGAGGGATACGAACTCATGTACCGCATAGTTCCGCTCTCACTCATAGTGATAGCTCTTCTCGCCTATATCATTGTTTAGATGGATGACGATGTAGTTGCAAGTAATCGAGACTTGTATCGCTATTTTCAAGATGATGACGAGAGACCACTTTGTGTTGGATGATGATTATGATGATGACATGATTTGATGAGACTATCTGTATGTATATGCTAGGATTACATTTGTATGTGTTTGATATGCTAAAGATTATTGTATAAAGCCTGTTAATACAAAACAAATATGTAGAAAAAAACAGAAACTAATAAAACTAGTAGTAGCGAGAGGAATAAAGTTAGCAGTAGCGCTCTCTTACCAGTAGCGCGTCCTAGTTAAAAGCGCTGCAACTATTAGCAGCAGCGCGTGGAACTAAAGCCCGCTGCTGCTAGCCATGTATAGCAGTAGCGTGGGACGACACGCGCTACTGCTACATGTTAGCTGTAGCGCCTTATCAGTACGCGCCATCCCGCACTACTGCTAGGCTTCTCCCTAGTAGTGGTAACTACTCACAAATGATAATCATGCTCAAGATCAGAGGGGTATTAAATAGCATATTGGATATGAACATAAAATCTTCCACCAAATAAACCATATAGTAATCAACTACAAGATGTAATCAACACTACTAGTCACCCACAAGTACCAATCTATAGTTCTGGTACAAAGACTGAACACAAGAGATGAACTAGGGTTTGAGAGGAGATGGTGCTATTGAATATGTTGATGGAGATTGCCCTCCCCAAGATGGGAGAGTTATTGGTGATGATGATGACGATGATTTCCCCCTTTGGGAGGGAAGTTCCCCCGGCAGAATCGCTCCGCCGGAGGGCAAAAGTGCTCCTGCCCAAGTTCCGCCTCGAGATGGCGGCGCTCCATCCTGAAAGTCCTCTCCTTATTTTTTCTAGGTCAAATGACTTATATACCAAAAGATGGGCACCGGAGGTGGGCCGAGGGGAGCACAACCCACCAGGGCGCGCCTGGGCTCCCTGGCGTGCCCAGGTGGGTTGTGCCCACCTGATGGGCCCCCTCTAGTACTTATTGGCTCCAATATTCCTCATTTATTCCATAAAAATTCTCCGTGAAGTTTCAGCTTATTTGGAGTTGTGCAGAATAGGTGGCCTGACATAGCTTTTCCAGGTCCAGATTTCCAGCTGTCGGAATTCTCCCTCTTTGTGTGTACCTTGCATATTATGAGAGAAAAGGCATTATAATTACTCCAAAAGGTATTATTATGCATAGAAACATCATAAATAACAGTAGGAAAACATGATGCAAAATGGACGTATCAGGCCCTTGTAGTACGTCGGCCCATTTATGACACGAGTTAGATTTCGGCTTATCAACGGCATGCCTTGTAATTGGGCCCTCTAGCCTGAGATAGATTTAGGCCTGCTAATGGCCCATGGGCTCTTTTGCACATTTTAGCCTAATCATCCTTTTTGCTTGCTAAAGGGTCTGTTCTGTTCTGGCCCAACTAAATCCCGAGTCGTGTTTCGGCCTGTTAACGACCCGTAGTGTGTATGAGCCAAATAACGCCAGTGGTTTATTTCGACATGTTAACATGCCTTGTTTTAAGTGCATCTAGTGCCACCCCTAGTTGGTTTTGGAGTATTGACGATAAACTTGGTTGAGGGACTAATGTTTTTGTGAGATTCACAAGAAAACACGGGTAGAGGTCCCTATTGATTCGGTTTACCCATCAAAGATGACCCCTAAAAATGTATGAAGACATTGGTGGTTCTTGAAGACATTCGTGTCGAAGATAATGGCTTGTGAAGACATTCGCTTAAAGACAATGGAGTGCGAAGACATAGTTTCTTTCGTAGTTTCATTTTCTTCTTTCCTGAGTCATAGGAACCACCGAACTGTTAAGTGGGGTCCAGGTGAACAAAGTCAGAAAACTGACGTGATGCTCAAACCAAAATCCTATGTCTTCGAGCGAACACAAATGAGAGAAAATCTTATCCTGAGTTGGATGAGTCAGCTCTGCTTGTATCCCTAGTCAAGCTGTTGCGTATGTTTGGAATCCGACCGTTGGACACATGTCGGTTGTCCATTGACCCAGGGTTATTTCGGACATATCATGTCGGGTTGCCTCTTGGCTATAAATAGCCCACCCCCTCCACCATAAATTGGTGGCTACTCCGAGTTAGTGCATGGCTTTTGTCGTTTGAGAGCAACCCACCTCTGAAGCCTTTGAGAGAGAATCTTTGCGAGGGCAAAACCAAAACACCCAGAGCCCAAAGAGTGTTTGACATCATTGAAGTCTTTCTGTTCCACGTGAACCGAAGACTTATTACACTTGAAGACTGTGATATTCTAGTCAGCTAGGCGTCGCATTCTGGGCATCCAAGAGTCATTGTGGATCGCCAGTGAATGAAGTCTGTGAAGGTTTGGAAGTCTACCTTGAAGACTTACCTGAATGATTGGGCGAGGTCTGAGTGACCTTAACTCAAGGGGAATAAAGTGAAGACGTGGTCCTCTAAGTTCAATCTCAGCCTCCCTAACCAGACTACAGTTGTCACAGCAACTGGAACTGGTCTACCAAATCCTTATCTTCATCGAGCAACTGGTTCTATCACTTCACTCCTTACTTACTATTTAGGTTTGTGAAGTCTTTACTTGCCCGTTTTGTTCAAAGACATTGTGTGAAGACATTCACTCTGATCTGCTCTACCTAGCTACTACTTGTCTTTGTGCATTACCTGGACTGTACTTGACTCTTCTGCATGGCTAGTGTAGTTTATCTTCCACTACATCCTGTTTAGTTAGTTTTTTAACTGCCTGTCTTCGAAGACATTGCCTGCCTTAATTGTTTTCATAAAATTTGCCTATTCACCACCCCTTCTAGTCGATAACTAGCACTTTCACTTGTTAGGGCCCACATGCCATTTCTGCCACCCAATGGCCCATGATTGTTATGGGCCTACTTAAGAACAACGGGCCCATCCGACCCATTAAGGGTCTAGGTGGATTAGGATTCACGTATTATTTGTGGTCCGGCCAAATAACGATGCCCCAGTAATGTTTTGGCCCATTGGCCACCATCGATGCTTTTGGCCTTTTCAACGATAGCGTATACAGTAACTAAGAATTATCCTAGTCTATACAATCCCCTCAAAAAACCTACACTATACAATAAATAAATTACGCCATAGAAACTAAGAATAATCCTACACTATACAATACAGAAATTATGGCATATTATACCCACTGGAGATCAAAGTTCACCACCAATGATAATAAAGTGCAACCAAACAACAAATTGAATACACTAGGCACATACACCTCATACATAATGGAGACAAATAAAGACAACTTACCATTTGAACTATTCAGAAAACAAGATTGCCCGGATTCAGATAGCACAAACTGCACTCTGCTCAATCTCCACTTTCTTTCTGACTTATAGTCACTTGTTTCATGGTGACTAATACATCTGATTCCTGCATCTCCCTTCTCAACATTTCGATTAAGTCTTGGAGCTCATATGAACGTTGTCTTTCCGCCTCTAGAAAATGCTCTAGAATATCAGCGCATTCCAATTCCAACCCATTATTGTTTGGTAACGGACATGCCACACTGCTCTGAGAACTTTGTGTTGATGTCACTTTATCCTGAAATGTTTATGTTAGTACACATGACTTAGGAAAAAAATAGTTATACCAGTGTACCAAACAAGATAGACTAACTTTTACATGGAAAACAGGAGTAACAACAATGTACACATCATGAAGCATAAGCATGTTGTCGGTGGTAAAACCGGCAGACCGTCGGGGTAGGGGGTCCCTAGCTGTGGAGCTAGGATCGATAGTAACAGGGATGAAGGAGACATTGTTTAACCAAGTTCAGACCCTCTCGAAGAGGTAATACCCTACGTCTTGCTTTGATTGTATTGATGATGATGATGTATCGAGTACAAGCTTGATCTACCTCGAGATCGTAAGGAGAAACCTAACCCTAGGGCTAGGTGAATGTAATTTTGATTCCGTCCCCTCTATGGGCTAAACCCTCTGGCTTATATACACGCCAGGTAGGGCATCTAGGGTTACATGGTCAGTATCCAGGGGTACGTATGGAGGCGGCAGGAGATGTCTTGAAGTATACACCAAGTCTCCGGTTGATGCGGTCTTGATCATGTCCAGGCGTGTAGCTTCTAGAGTCCACCTGATGGAGAATGAAGGCCCACAAGGCCAGCTCGAAGACTATGGGCTGACTAGATTGGCACCCCCTAGTCCAGGACACCGTCACAGGTCACATTGTAAAAATTATAAAGATGGTAGTCTATGCAGCACGCGTACAGAAATCTCTCTTCACTCACCAAAGGAGCTTGATGTTGGGGCCAAATAAAAAACACTGGCAGGTTACAGATTGAGACCACACACAGCTACTGAACATTAGATATATGTTGTGTATAAGTAAACAAGCAATTAGCCATTGTGTACCTCATATTAACTAGCTGGAACATTGTGTGGCATGTTTTAAGAGTCTTAGGTAGCATAATGAACTTCAGAGGGATTTATACAAACCCATTACAACAAGCAAAACTATGCAATCGTTAGCCAACTTAGTCAGTTGCTACCAGACAAGCAAACATTATGGCTCAGACAAACAAGCAAATAAAATATGCCTGAGAGAAACAAGCAATTAAATTGTTGTGTGTAAGCGAGCAGTTTTAGATTGTGAACCTCACGCAATAATAGTTAGTTAATGGACTTCAGAATTGCAGGCACACTTTGCCAGAGTAATGAAATGGTAAGGCCTTTAATTACTTCAACTAATAGTTATACAAGCACACTACATCAGGCAACACTATTTGGGCATCTCATTAACTGCAAGACAAACAAAGCAAATTAAAACAAGCAATTTAACTATGCCTGAAACAAACAAGCAATTGAACTGTTGTGTTGGTAGCATGCGTACATGCACGCCTCAATAACATCATTGGCTTGACTACATTTGAATCAACTGATGTATCTTCTATATAATCGAACAAGCAATGTAACATCGTTTGCCGCCTATGAAGTATCTCGACCAGTATGTACTCAAGATCCTAGTAATTATAGGGATGCTAATGAAGTGAACATGTGTCTGGTTATGCCATTTATGACATCAAGGTCTCTACCATGGTAGGAAGGAGTTACTCCCTCTGCTCACCCTTATAAGATGTTTTGGATATTTAAATATAGACTACATTTGGGTTGTAATGGGTGAACAGGCACATTAAAATGTGTTTAGATACATCTGATTTAGAAAAGTTATAACATTTTATAATAGTGAGCGGAGGGAGAATTAACCAATGACCCAATGACTGGGTTATAGGTGGAGAACCCTAGGCAAGCACGATGGCAGACAAATAGGATGTCCCGATAATTGAAATGCAACACTTACCATACTGGTTGTACAGGCTCGGCGCTCCTCCTCCTTCTCTTGTGAGGCTCCTAAAAGATGTCCCTAACTTTCCCGTGCACCTTTTTCTGCCCCTTCATCCTTGCCCACAAATTCTGCTTGTTCACAGCTTGATTGTTTCTTTTCTGTTTGGGCTTGTGTCTGACTTACCTTCGCAATATCACTTTCAACAGTTTTCTGTTTTGCTGTCTCATCTCCATCAGTCTCTATTTCTAGTGCCTTTTTTATATTGCTAATTGTAGGCACCTCCTCCTTTTGGATTTTTTGGTTTGTGACCTCTGTTTCTTCTCTCCATTTAATCTCTGACTCCTTTCCTCCAGCTTAGTGCATCACCTATTGATTTCTCGAGACTTCCTCTACCTCCCAAGCCGTTTCCCCGCCAGCCAAAGTAGTTTCTTCCTCCTTGACCTCTTCCCATCTCTTCCTCATACTTCCTTTGTCTTACCAAATTAGCTCCGAGGCTTTTTCCAAACTGCCAACTTTCTCCTCTTTTCATTTTAACTAAACATTCTCATGTGTAACAAAAGTCTGGCAGATATTCATATGCAAACTTGACCCATCTCCTTTTCCCTTTATTCTTACCTTCATTCCCTCTGTCTTCTTGGTCCTCCATTTCTATTTCTGATTCGCCATCTTGTAGTCTTCTCTGCCCTTGTCCATCTTCCTTTTCATCATCATCCAGATTCAGATACATGCCTCTCCTCAGTGGTTTCCTAATATCAATTTTAACCTTTATATGTAGATATTCTCCTGCAACCCAACCTTCCTCATCTGTGTCAACTACAACTACTTCGCCAATAGTATCTCCTGTCGCCCCTGTCTCCCTATTCATAATATCAAAGGTAAGATCATAGACTCTAACCCAGATTGCGATATGAGTGAATTGCATCTCCTCTAGAGACTTCTTTTCATCAAAATCCTGCACTTCTAAAAGCTCTTGGTCGAAATTCCAAGGTACATCTTCTAAAGCTTTCCTTTCCGACTTGATTACTGAAGATAAATAGGAATCTTTTACCTCCAAGTTCCTTGCATTCTACTCCATGGAGTGGGTCCAGATTTCACCCAGTGTTCTCCCAACAATAGATGTTATTGCTGGCCTTCCTCTATGTATTTAAATTCCTTTCTCCTCTGCTTCTGACAGCTTCATCTCCTTTAGTTGCTCCTCCACCTGATCCATTTGGATCAAGGCAAGGTCACCTCCCCTCAAGCTTTTGTTGCTGATGATTCAGTTAAAAACTAGGGAGCCGGTGCTTCACAATCACGTGCCCTAGCAACACAAAAAGTCTTAGACTACCAAGATGGAGCAGCTCGGATCTGAATGATACTACTCGGATTGAAGCTTAGGCTGGTCAAAGGGGTGGATTATGGAGAAGAAAACATGCAGTGGGGTGGAAGAAAATCTGGAAGAAGGGGGTTGGGATTAGGAAGCAGAGATGAGCTTGGTTTTCGGATGGAAAGTGGGGAAGAGAGAAACGATTGATGGCTTGTGAGATGGGGCACACTTGTTGTTTTGGAGTGGACTCGTTGTGGGCTTAGTGATTCACCCGTCAGCGGATAGACACACTGTGAAGAAAGTTGGAATCCCGACAAAGTTTGGAGAACGCGTAGAAGGACCTAGGGAACACATTCGCCTACTTTTCGCCATAGAGGGGACACACCGTCACACATGGGACAGACCGACGTATCAGTCTCATATCCTCGTCAAGCATCGATTATGCAAACGTCAGCGGTGGCGGCAACCGCAGTGGTGCGAGGTGTGAAGGAAATATGCCCTAGAGGCAATAATAAAGTTGTTATTTATATTTCCTTATATCATGATAAATGTTTATTATTCATGCTAGAATTGTATTAACCAGAAACTTAGTACATGTGTGAATACATAGAGAAACAGAGTATCCCTAGTATGCCTCTACTTAAATAACTCGTTAATCAAAGATGGTTAAGTTTCCTAGCCATAGACATGTGTTGTCATTTGATGAACGGGATCAGTTCATTAGAGAATGATGTTATGGACATGACCCATCCGTTAGCTTAGCACTATGATCGTTTAGTTTATTGCTATTGCTTACTTCATGACTTAGACATGTTCCTATGACTATGGGATTATGCAACTCCCGAATACCGGAGGAACACTTACTGTGCTATCAAACGTCACAACATAACTGGGTGATTATAAAGATGCTATACAGGTGTCTCCGATGGTGTTTGTTGAGTTGGCATAGATCAAGATTAGGATTTGTCACTCCGTGTTTCGGAGAGGTATCTCTGGGCCCTCTCAGTAATGCACATCACTATAAGCCTTGCAAGCAATGTGATGCAGAGCATCCCTCTCTCACCCCCATGGACGCCCCATCTTCACCGCAAGCACGGAGAGGACCTATGACGAGGGCTCCTGCACGTGCCATCGAAACCAAGGTTAACCCTTCCTCTTCAAACTCCATTCGATTTCACACGAGAGTTGGGTCCTACCTCAAATGGATACATTGTGCTTTCTTAGATACCAAGGAGATAACCGTGAAGAGTCGAGGACGGAGACGCAAGCACACATGGAAGAAGAGAAGGAAGAAGGACGGCCGAAGCGCGAAGCAAAGGAGGCCCCGGACCACCCCGGGTGCCCGGTCACCAGCAGCCCGGGTGCCCGGCCCCTCCCTACAGCCGGCTGGAGTTCCTGGCCGCCCCGGGTGCCCGGCCAACTTGGCCCCGGGTGCTCGACCTCCACCTGGGCTTTGCCCTCCTTCACCCCAGGTGCCCGGCCTCCCTCCTGCCATGACCTGGTGCGGCCTCGGCCCTCCCCGGGTGCCCGGCCATGATGGGCCCAGGTTTTCTCGGCCACCTACAGCCAGCCCTCCCTGACCGGTCCGGGTGCCCGGCCTTCGGCCTCGGGTGCCCGGCCACCTACAGCCGCACCACCTCCAGGTGCCCGGGCCCCTTTACCCCGGGTGCCCGGACCCATCAGATTGCATGCGTGCATTTTGGGGTCTTTGACCCTTGTACCCCTCTCTCCCTCATATTTAGTCCCTAGACTATATAAACTCTTCCCCTACCTCATTAGAAGGATAGCAAAGTACATGTGAGATATTGAGAGAGCTTTGCTCATCTTCCTCCTCTTGGAGATCATGACCTCCTAAGGGAGAAGATCCTCTTGTGGATATCAAGGCCCCATCTAGGGAAGGATCCCCATCATAGGATCATCAAGACCTCTCTCCTCATAGGATTGGGATGAACTAGTTACCTCTTGTATCTTCTTGTGTTGGATTTGGACCTTTGTATCTCTCTTTGTGTGATTGGATCTAGCACATGTGTGATTGGATCAAGTCAATTTGAGTGTTCCTCTTGTTTTCCCCCTTTGTGTTCTTCTTGTTCTTGGGGATTTCCCCTCCAATTTGTGAAAGATCTACATCTAGGGTTCCACCCTACAACATCTTGGTATCATGAGCCATGGTTTCTCACGAAATTGGAGCCCTCCTTCTTGTTCTCTAGCCAAATTTTGTTGTGTTCTTCCCCAATTTCGAAAATTCCCCACCAAAAATAGCCCCAATTTTTTTTGTGATTTGTTGGTTTGATGAGGTTTTGTTGGATTTGATCCATGGATTTGCTTGGTTTCAAGTGGATCTAGCCTCCCCCCCATACATCTCCACCTTTCCCTCCACGAAATCCACCAATTTCTTCCATTTCTCCACGATTTTCCGCCCAAATCCGCAACCCCGGGCACCCGAACCTCAAACCCCGGGCACCCGGACCCCCCATGCATCCCCGCTAACCACCCCGGGTGCCCGCACCCCGAACCCCCAGGCACCCGCACCCCCGGGCTGTTTGCCCCGGACCACCCTGGGTGCCCGCACCCCCGACCACCGGGCACCCGCACCGCCCCGAATCAGCCCAACACAAACACCGTTTCGGCCATAACTTTCACTCCCGGAGTCCGATTTTGACGTTCTTTAGCTCGTTGAGTAGATATTGACATACCCCATCCATCTAGATAGGTTCCAACACCATTTGACTCCATAAAAAATTGGCATTTTGGCATCTTTACATAGGCCATCCACCATATCATTCGCCAAACCACCATAGCTTTCCGCAACCTAACCCATTTTTGCTCCATTTAGCATTTGTGGTTTCTTGAGTTGTGACTTGAGTCTCCTAAGGTGTTTCGGCTACTTAGGGACAGTTGCTTCATCATCAACCACAACCTCCACTTCTGCATTGCTAACTCCGGAACCACCAATGCATTCCGCTACCACCATTTGACATTTTCCTTTGAGATTCTGAGTTCGCGGTTTTTTTCCGTTTCCTAGGGTGTTTCGGCTAACTAGGAACGGTTCGATATCGATAACACAGCGCTCACCTTCGACAAGGATTCGACATCGACCACTTCACCATTTTGACACCCTAACCGTAAGCAAGAACAGTAACCTCTATATCATCTTGGTATCGTGGTATCCCATCATTGTACATTCTATTGTTAGCCCCTTAGCCCAGTTTGCGTCACTTGCCTATCGAGGCTAGCCATTGAGTATTGCCGGCAACGTTATGTGTGCACATTAGTGATCCGTACCTTCCATTGCATACATACCATATCATATTGGTATTATCTTGGTATCATAGTGTCAGCCCTTGTGTCACAAGATAGTTCCCGCATATACACAATTGCTATCTTGGTTTGTGCATTTCGCATAAGTGGCCATATAAAAAAAGAATAAGCTTTTAAGCAAAAAGAAAAAGAGAGCAAATAGCATGTAAGCAATAGCCATAGCATCATACCACATTGCACATAAGATTGTCATATCCGATCATCTTGGATCATCTTGAGAAGAACACCGGGAACATCATACACATAACATACTTGGGATAGAAAGCTCATACATTTTGCATCTTATAGGTTGTGCACAAGTGTCGTATCCGCCTATTGAGCAATCGTGCTAGCGTCTCTCTTGAGTTGTGCAACACGAGAGTTTTCCATGGATTCCACATTTTGTGCTCATTCCTTGGTTGTACGACACCATTTATCTATCCGTGTGTGTGTTTCCGTGTGCCACATATTGCTATTGGTCTACTTGTTTCACTTGCGAATTTGTGAATCTTTTCCAACATTATTGACTCTTGCTAACAATTTGCATCAAATTTTTGTGCCACTATCCTCACCGAGCTCCACCATAAGCCTTACTTGTGTAGGTGTGAGAATTGACAAGATCCGGTACCAACTGTGCTATTTCCTCGATACAGTATTGAGTAATCATTGATCCATCTTCAACATTGGATAAGGTACATCGGTCTAGTTCTTCCCTTTCTTCCACTCACATTTGCTCGAGTCTTGTGATGGATAGGAAAGGCATTTCATCTCCGGTCTTCCACGACAACGACAGCGCGAACAACTACATCACCAAAACACCACTCTTCATACTACAACGAGCAATGCACGCCATTGAGCAACTCACCGTCGACATTCACCAAAACAAAGCAAGGAAAAGGGACTACATCGACACCAAGTTGGCGGAACAAATGGAGCAAGTACGAGACTTGGTGGCCAAATACAAGTCTTCTTCCCCTTCGTCATCTTCACGGCGGAGACGCTCAAGTCGCACACCTTCGGAGCGGCCACAAGATGCAAGTACCATGTGGCACCGTCAAGAAAACCTTCATGAGCACAAGAGAAGACCTTGAGATGAGCACCAACAAGACGGAGCTACGACTGCTACCACCACTTCGGCATCTTCGCCTTCGGACGTACGGCATCTTCGCCTACCTCCGACGAGTATGCCTACATCGGCCTTCATCCACGGTGATGGTGACGAGATGATCGAGCATGGGATTTTCCCTTCGGTCATGGAGGAGAGCGATGATGTGCCATCTTCGGCCTTCATCCACGGTGACGGCGACGAGATGGTTGAGCATGGGATTCTCCCTTCGACCACGCCGACGTATGATGACTTGAGTGACTTTTGCCACCATATTGAGAGTGAGAGTGACTTCACCACTAGCCCCATATATGATGAGCTGCCCCAATTCCCATGTGAGGAGAGCCACCACCACCACCACCACTTGAGTGATTTGAGTGACTCCATCATATGTGACATTGAGTGCACCTACCTTGAGGGAGTGAGTGAGCCACCACCACACAAAGAGAGTGAGGTAGTTGATAGGGCATGTGAGGCCATTTCGATTTCTAACAACTTAACCTCTACCTCTATTGTGTCTTCTCATTTGGTGCTAGGTCTCATATATGATGACGCGCCGATTCGTGACGACTTCGTCCTTCCTTTGGACAAGATGATGGCCACGGTGGAATATGATGCACCCCCCACATGGTTCCATCAAGATGAAGATGATGACCACCATTTGGTCTTTGCCACCTCACCTACACCACTTGAGTGGAATGAACAAGGTAATATAGGTGAAGGTGATGCTCTAGTCCCACTAGTGGACATTCTTGACATTGATTGCTTGCATGATGTTGATCCACCTATTGTCATGCTTCATGCTAGTTCGACTTCCCCATGTGATGATTTACCCATTTATGATGAGTTTGATGATTGCCATGTGGAGTCTATTAGTTGTGATGCCATGTTACATAGGATATCATGTGAAAATTCTTTTGGTCACATCATGTTTGACAATCCATTGAACTTGTCATATGCTATGAGTGAGATCTCCCACATTGCATCATTTCAATCTCAACATAGTAACTATGCATGCCCCATTAAAATAAATCCCATTTGCACTTATGGCATAGATGACGAGATGATGGTCATTGGCTTTTGTTTTTCATGCGATGATATTGCCATGCTTCCTTTACATGATTTGCGAAATTCATCTACTATGCCATGCCATGATCACATTGTTCCAAATATGCATTGTTTTGGATGTTGTCAATATTCTCCATGTGATGTTTTAGTTTCCTCATACATTAGGAGATTTTGATGCATTCCATACTTTGCATGATCCCACTACTTGTGTGCACCATATGCTCCCCATGAATAAACATGCTAGTGATGCGCCATATACTTGCATTCTCAATTTGTGTCCCCATCGTGTCATACATAATAACTATTCTTTCATGATGGATGACATGTTCTTATACCATGCATCAAATTTCTTTGAGCGATGCTTATCTTGTGCTAACTCAAACATGCACATACACATCATGATGGATGATGTGTACATTTACCATGCACACACTTTCTTTGATTTGTGTCTATTTTGTGTAGGTACCCATGAATACTTGTCAACCTCACAATCCCACGAGTTGACAAAACGAGCTCTAGAGAGCAATGATGACTTGGGATCCCATGGATTGCCTTTCCCACCGCTCTCTTCGCACAAAGACTTCGCGCATTTCTTCTACAGGCCCTCACTTGGCTATGAGTTATTGTCCATTACATATTATATGCCCATCTTGCCATGTTCACTTTGCATGACATGCTTATTCTGATGCCTTTACCATGCATTTGTGACCCATGCTTTGCATTACACATGATGATTGATTTTAGTACTTGTATGTTGATACGTCTCCATCATATCTATAATTTTTTATTGTTCCATGCCAATATTCTACAACTTTTACATACTTTTGGCAACTTTTTATACTATTTTTGGGACTAACATATTGATCTAGTGCCCAGTGCCAGTTCCTGTTTGTTGCATGTTTTTTGTTTCACAGAAAATCCATATCAAACGGAGTCCAAACGGGATAAAAACTGACAGAGATTTTTTTTTGGAATATATGTGAATTTTGGGAAGTGGAATCATCGCGAGACGATGCCCGGGAGGCCCACGAGGGTGAGGGGCGCGCCCTGGGCCCTCGTGGCCACTCCATAAGGCGGTTAGTGCCCTTCTTTCGCCGCAAGAAAGCCAATATCTGGATAAAAATCGTGTCCAAATTTCAACCCAATCGGAGTTAAGGATCTCCGGGAATATAAGAAACGGTGAAAGGCCAGAATCTGAAACCCAGAAACAGAGAGAGACAGAGAGACAGATCCAATCTCGGAGGGGCTCTCACCCCTCCCATGCCATGGAAGCCAAGGACCAGAGGGGAAACCCTTCTCCCATCTAGGGAGAAGGTCAAGGAAGAAGAAGAAGAATAAGGGGGGCCCTCTCCCCCTCTCTCCCGGTGGCGCCAGAACGCCGCCGGGGCCATCATCGTCACCACAATCTACACCAACACCTCCGTCATCTTCACCAACATCTTCACCAACATCTTCATCACCTTCCCCCATCTATCTACAGCGGTCCACTCTCCCGCAACCCGTTTTACCCTCTACTTGAACATGGTGCTTTATGCTTCATATTATTATCCAATGATGTGTTGACATCCTATGATGTCTGAGTAGATTTTCGTTGTCCTATCGGTAATTGGTGAATTGCTATGATTGGTTTAATTTGCTTGTGGTTATGTTGCTGTCCTTTGGTGCCCATCATATGAGCACGCACGTGGATCACACCATAGGGTTAGTTGTATGTTGATAGGACTATGTATTGGAGGGCAAGAGTGATAGAAGCTTCCACCTAGCATAGAAATTGATGCATACGGGATTGAAGGGGGACCAATATATCTTAATGCTATGGTTGGGTTTTACCTTAATGAACGTTAGTAGTTGCGGATGCTTGCTAATAGTTCCAATCATAAGTGCATAGAATTCCAAGTCAGGGATGACATGCTAGCAGTGGCCTCTCCCACATAAAACTTGCTATCGGTCTAGTAAAGTAGTCAATTGCTTAGGGACAATTTCACAACTCCTACCACCACTTTTCCACACTCGCTATACTAACTTTATTGTGTCTTTATCTAAACAGCCCCTAGTTTTTATTTACGTGCTCTTTATATTCTTGCAAACCTATCCAACAACACCTACAAAGTACTTCTAGTTTCATACTTGTTTTAGGTAAAGCGAACGTTAAGCGTGCGTAGAGTTGTATCGGTGGTCGATAGAACTTGAGGGAATATTTGTTCTACCTTTAGCTCCTCGTTGGGTTCGACACTCTTACTTATCGAAAGAGGCTACAATTGATCCCCTATACTTGTGGGTTATCAAGACCCTTTTCTGGCGCCGTTGCTGGGGAGTTATAGCGTGGGGTGAATATTCTCGTGTGTGCTTGTTTGCTTTATCACTAAGTAATTTTTATTTGTTGTTCTAAGTTGTTCTCTATCTTTAGTTATGGATATGGAACACGAAATACCAAAAAAATTAGGTTTACTTGCTACTCATGGAGATGGGGAACCTCCTAAAACCCTCGATGCTCATTATGTGAAAGATATTATGTACTACTTTAATAATCCTGAGAAAACCCCATTCAATTATGTAATGGGAGACACGTTGGATCAACGTGAATACTTTAGGGATTATCGCTTGACTCAAAAAGGGAAACTATTATGGGATCAAATTCATATATTGAAGTGGTATGCTCGGGAACTATGCTTGAGATATGATTATACTTGTTGCTCTAGGATGAAGGCTCCACACCTTCCCTTTTCATGCAAATTTAATGATGATAAAACCTTGGCTTCTTATGCTAATGGTATATATGATTACTATGATGTGGAACAAATAGAAGAATTCGTTGCTTTTATGGGTGCTTATGAAATTGAATCTTTGTTTAAAGAGTGTGAAAATCTTGATGATGCTGTTTACAGACCTGAAAATTTTGCTATACTTAAATATTGCTATGAGAATTATGAATTCAATTCCGATATTGATGATTTTATTGAGAAAGACTCCGCTGTCCAAGAAGAGACTAATATTTTGCAAGAGTCTATGGAAGAAGAAATTGATGAAACTGTGAGCTCATTGGATGAAAAAGATGATGAGGAGAGCAAAGAACAAAAGGAGGAAGATAGTATTAGCTACCCGTGCCCACCTTCTAATGAGAGTAACTCTTCAACTCATACATTGTTTAATTTCCCTTCGTGCTTACCGAAGGATGATTGTTATGATCCTGTTGATTCTTTTGAAATATCCCTTTTTGATGATGCTTGCTATGCTTGTGGCCAAGATGCCAATATGAATTATACTTACGGAGATGAACTTGCTATAGTTCCTTATGTTAAACATGAAATTGTTGCTATTGCACCCACCCATGATAGTCCTATTATCTTTTTGAATTCTCCCAACTACACTATATCGGAGAAGTTTGCCCTTATTAAGGATTATATTGATGGGTTGCATTTTACTACTACACATGATGATTTTGACAGATATAATATGCATGTGCTTGCTGCTCCTACTTGCAATTATTATGAGAGAGGAACTACATCTCCGCCTCTCCATGTTTCCAATATGATAAAATTGCAAGAAACTGTTTAGACTATGCATTGGCCTTTACTATGTGTGCATGAATTGTTCTTTTATGACATGCTGATGCATAGGAAGATAGTTAGACTTCGTTGTTGCATGATATATGTTACTTTGTGCTCACTACTAAATCACAAATCATTGTTAATTAAAATTGGCTTTGATATACCTTGGGATCCGGGTGGATCCATTACTTGAGCACTATATGCCTAGCTTAATGGCTTTAAAGAAAGCGCTGCCAGGGAGACAACCCGGAAGTTTTAGAGAGTCATTTATTTATGTTGTGCTTTTACAAAGTTTAAAAACAAAAATAATGTGCCAAGGTTTGCCTTTAGGATGTTTAGATTGCTTGTTGGTTTGTGCGGTGCAAAACAGAAACTTTGGCTGTAGTGTGTGATTTTACATTTTTTTTACTGGAACGTCAAATGGTTCTGAAACTTTTTGCATTGTCTTTATACACAAATTTTTTATTCTTCCTAATTGTTTCAGAATTTTTGGATTACCATAAGTATGGTGAATGTTCAGATTACTACAGACTGTCCTGTTTAAGACATATTCTGATTTTGATGCATAGTTTGCTTGTTTTGATGAAACTATCAATTTCTATCAGTGGATTAAGCCATGGAAAAGTTATAGTACAGTAGATACAATGCAAAAACAAACTATGAATTGGTTTGCAACAATACTTAGAGTAGTGATTTGCTTTATTATACTAACGGATCTTACCGAGCTTTCTGTTGAGTTTTGTGTGGATGAAGTGTTCGAAGATCGACGATGTCTCGATGTGAGGAGAAGGAGGAGAGGCAAGAGCTCAAGCTTGGGGATGCCCAAGGCACCCCAAGTAAATATTCAAGGAGACTCAAGCGTCTAAGCTTGGGGATGCCCCGGAAGGCATCCCATCTTTCTTCAACAAGAATCGGTAGGTTTTCGGTTTCGTTTCGTTCATGCGATATGTGCAAATCTTGGAGCCTCTTTTGCATTTAGTTTTCACTTTTATTTTATGCACCATGCTGGTATGAGATAGTCCTTGGTTGATTTATATAATGCTCTTTGCACTTCACTTATATCTTTTGAGTATGGCTTTATAGAATGCTTCATGTGCTTCACTTATATCATTTGAAGTTTGGATTGCCTGTTTCTCTTCACATAGAAAACCGCCATTTGTAGAATGCTCTTTTGCTTCACTTATATTTGTTAGAGCGTGGGCATATCTTTTGTAGAAAGAATTAAACTCTCTTGCTTCACTTATATCTATTTAGAGAGATGACAGGAATTGGTCATTTACATGGTTAGTCATAAAATCCTACATAAAACTTGTAGATCACTGAATATGATATGTTTGATTCCTTGCAATAGTTTTGCGATATAAAGATGGTGATATTAGAGTCATGCTAGTGGGTAGTTGTGGATTGTAGAAATACTTGTGTTGAAGTTTGTGATTCCCGTAGCATGCACGTATGGTGAATCGTTATGTAACGAAGTTGGAGCATGAGGTATTTATTGATTGTCTTCCTTATGAGTGGCGGTCGGGGACGAGCGATGGTCTTTTCCTACCAATCTATCCCCCTAGGAGCATGCGCGTAGTACTTTGTTTCGATGACTAATAGATTTTTTGCAATAAGTATGTGAGTTCTTTATGACTAATGTTGAGTCCATGGATTATACGCACTCTCACCCTTCCATCATTGCTAGCCTCTTCGGTACCGTGCATTGCCCTTTCTCACCTCGAGAGTTGGTGCAAACTTCGCTGGTGCATCCAAACCCCGTGATACGATACGCTCTATCACACATAAGCCTCCCTATATCTTCCTCAAACAGCCACCATACCTACCTATCATGGCATTTCCATAGCCATTCCGAGATATATTGCCATGCAACTTCCATCATCATCATATACATGACTTGAGCATTTATTGTCATATTGCTTTGCATGATCATAAGATAGCTAGCATGATGTTTTCATGGCTTGTCCGTTTTTTTATGTCATTGCTACGCTAGATCATTGCACATCCCAGTACACCGCCGGAGGCATTCATATAGAGTCATATCTTTGTTCTAGTATCGAGTTGTAATATTGAGTTGTAAGTAAATAAAAGTGTGATGATCATCATTATTAGAGCATTGTCCCGAAAAAAAGAAAAAAAAGAGAAAGGCCAAATATATATAAAAAGGCCAAATAAAGAGAAAGGCCCAGAAGGGACAATGCTACTATCCTTTTTCCACACTTGTGCTTCAAAGTAGCACCATGATCTTCATGATAGATAGTTTCTTATATTGTCACTTTCATATACTAGTGGGAATTTTCATTATAGAACTTGGCTTGTATATTCCAACAATGGGCTTCCTCAAATGCCCTAGGTCTTCGTGAGCAACCAAGTTGGATGCACACCCACTTAGTTTCTTTTGTTGAGCTTTCATACACTTATAGCTCTTAGTGCATCCATTGCATGGCAATCTCTACTCCTCACATTGACATCAATTGATGGGCATCTCCATAGCCCGTTGATTAGCCGCATTGATGTGAGACTTTCTCCCTTTTTGTCTTCTCCACACAACCTCCATCACCATATTCTATTCCACCTATAGTGCTATATCCATGGCTCACGCTCATGTATTGCGTGAAAGTTGAAAAGGTTTGAGAACGTCAAAAGTATGAAACAATTGCTTGGCTTGTCATCGAGGTTGTGCATGATTTGAATATTTTGTGTGGTGAAGATGGAGCATAGCCATACCATATGATTTTGTAGGGATAACTTTCTTTGGCCATGTTATTTTGAAAAGACATGATTGCTTTATTAGTATGCTTGAAGTATTATTGTCTTAATGTCAAATGATAGACTATTGCTTTGAATCACTCATGTCTTAATATTCATGCCATGATTAGATTACATGATCAAGATTATGCTAGGTAGAATTCATCAAAAATTATCTTTTTTATCATTTACCTACTCGAGGACGAGCAGGAATTAAGCTTGGGGATGCTGATACGTCTCCGTCGTATCTATAATTTTTGATTGTTCCATGCCAATATTCTACAACTTTTACATACTTTTGGCAACTTTTTATACTATTTTTGGGACTAACATATTGATCCAGTGCCCAGTGCCAGTTCTTGTTTGTTGCATGTTTTTTGTTTCGCAGAAAACCCATATCAAACGGAGTCCAAACGGGATAAAAGCTGACAGAGATTTTTTTAGAATATATGCGAATTTTGGGAAGTGGAATCATCGCGAGACGATGCCCGAGGGGCCCACGAGGGTGAGGGGCACGCACCAGGGGGTCAGGCGCGCCCTGGGCCCTCGTGGCCACCCCGTAAGGCGGTTGGTTCCCTTCATTCGCCGCAAGAAAGCCAATATCCGGATAAAAATCGTGTCCAAATTTCAACCCAATCGGAGTTACGGATCTCGGTGAAAGGCCAGAATCTGAAACGCAGAAACAGAGAGAGACAGAGAGACAGATCCAATCTCGGAGGGGCTCTCACCCCTCCCATGCCATGGAAGCCAAGGACCAGAGGGGAAACCCTTCTCCCATCTAGGGAGAAGGTCAAGGAAGAAGAAGAAGAAGGGGGGACCTCTCCCCTTCTCTCCCGGTGGCGCCGGAACGCCGCCGGGGCCATCATCGTCACCGCAATCTACACCAACACCTCCGTCATCTTCACCAACATCTTCATCACCTTCCCCCATCTATCTACAGCGGTCCACTTTCCTGCAACCCGTTGTACCCTCTACTTGAACATGGTGCTTTATGCTTCATATTATTATCCAATGATGTGTTGCCATCCTATGATGTATGAGTAGATTTTCGTTGTCCTATCGGTAATTGGTGAATTGCTATGATTGGTTTAATTTGCTTGTGGTTATGTTGCTGTCCTTTAGTGCCCATCATATGAGCGCGCACGTGGATCACACCATAGGGTTAGTTGTATGTTGATAGGACTATGTATTGGAGGGCAAGAGTGACAGAAGCTTCAACCTAGCATAGAAATTGATGCATACGGGATTGAAGGGGGACCAATATATCTTAATGCTATGGTTGGGTTTTACCTTAATGAACGTTAGTAGTTGCGGATGCTTGCTAATAGTTCCAATCATAAGTGCATAGAATTCCAAGTCAGGGATGACATGCTAGCAGTGGCCTCTCCCACATAAAACTTGCTATCGGTCTAGTAAAGTAGTCAATTGCTTAGGGACAATTTCGCAACTCCTACCACCACTTTTCCACACTCGCTATACTTACTTTATTGTGTCTTTATCTAAACAGCCCCTAGTTTTATTTACGTGCTCTTTATATTCTTGCAAACCTATCCAACAACACCTACAAAGCACTTCTAGTTTCATACTTGTTTTAGGTAAAGCGAACGTTAAGCATGCGTAGAGTTGTATCGGTGGTCGATAGAACTTGAGGAAATATTTGTTCTACCTTTAGCTCCTCGTTGGGTTTGACACTCTTACTTATCGAAAGAGGCTACAATTGATCCCCTATACTTGTGGGTTATCAAAACCTTTTTCTTATGTGCATTTGCAAGCTTAATGGAGATATTGCTTGTTATTGCCATTTTCCATTTATGCCACATTCCTACGATGATACTATGATCTTGCTTTGTGCTCGTGCTTGTGATATGTCATGTGCATTACCTATATCCATTATTTGCTCACATGACATGAGTGCCATGATTTCCTCTAGTGTGTTTCATCTTCGCTCCACTAGTTTGCACGACTTGATTTCTATGGTTTCTCATGTTGCATCCAATTCTTGGATTACTTGCTCCTATATATGTTTGGTTGCAACAATGTCATTACTTCACATATGCCTATGCCTACTATTTGCTCACATGACTTGATTGCCTCGCACATGTTGAACAATTTCTCCTTCTATTGTGTTAAGTGCCACTCGATTTTCTCCACACCCTATGCACGTTATGCTTGGATTGTCTTACACTTGACACATGTGTTTACACACTTCATTTTATTTGGTGTTGTGAATGATTCCTATGCCTACCATAGACCTTTCATTGAGCAATTTGTGAATGCTTGCTATGAACTTGAGGTAGATGCTTATTCTCTTGTCACACATATTTGCATCTCTACCTCACATTTACATGTTTGTTTCCATGATGTCCTTGATTTTGCTCAATCTATGTGCTTACATGACATGTCACACTCCCTTGTAACACCATATGCTATGCTTTATGACGACACTTGTTTGGTGAATCACCTCTTGAATGCTGGGTTTTGCACTAACGCTAACCACATTTATTTTTCCAAGTGTTTGTTGTACTTGCTACTTTTGAAGGAATCACAAGACGGTGCGACATTGGAGAGTGCCCATTTCGAGCTTGAAGATGTTGAGTACTTGGTGGTTGTCCACTTCTACACGGCGACGCCCTCTCTTTCCCATGGTGATGAAGATCTCGATCAGTGGACGGATCTCTCCCAAGGGGGAGGAGATGATGCGGAGCATCCCTCTCTCACCCCCATGGACGCCCCATCTTCACCGCAAGCACGGAGAGGACCTATGACGAGGGCTCGCGCACGTGCCATCGAAACCAAGGTTAACTCCTTCCTCTTCAAACTCCATTCGATTTCACACGAGACTTGGGTCCTATGTCAAATGGATACATTGTGCTTTCTTAGATACCAAGGAGATGACCGTGAAGAGTCGAGGACGGAGACGCAAGCACACATGGAAGAAGAGAAGGAAGAAGGACGGCCGAAGCGCGAAGCAAAGGAGGCCCCGGACCACCCCGGGTGCCCGGCCACCAGCAGCCTGGGTGCCCGGCCCCTGCCTACAGCCAGCTGGAGTTCCTGGCCGCCCCAGGGTACCCGACCAACTTGGCCCCAGGTGCCCGGCCTCCACCTGGGCTTTGCCCTCCGCCGACCCGGGTGCCCAGGCCCCCAACCCCCGGGTGCCCGGCCTCCCTCCTGCCACGACCTGGTGCGGCCTCGGCCCTCCCCGGGTGCCCGGCCATGATGGGCCCGGGTGCCCGGCCACCTACAGCCGGCCCTCCCTGACCGGTCCGGGTGCCCGTCCACCTACAGCCGCACCACCTCCAGGTGCCCGGGCCCCTTTACCCCGGGTGCCTGGACCCATCAAATTGCATGCGTGCATTTTGGGGTCTTTGACCCTTGTACCCCTCTCTCCCTCATATTTAGTCCCTAGACTATATAAACTCTTCCCCTACCTCATTAGAAGGATAGCAAAGTACATGTGAGATATTGAGAGAGCTTTGCTCATCTTCCTCCTCTTGGATATCATGACCTCCTAAGGGAGAAGATTCTCTTGTGGATATCAAGGCCCCATCTAGGGAAGGATCCCCATCATAGGATCATCAAGACCTCTCTCCTCATAGGATTGGGATGAACTAGTTACCTCTTGTATCTTCTTGTGTTGGATTTGGACCTTTGTATCTCTCTTTGTGTGATTGGATCTAGCACATGTGTGATTGGATCAAGTCAATTTGAGTGTTCCACTTGTTTTCCCCCTTTGTGTTCTTCTTGTTCTTGGGGATTTCCCCTCCAATTCGTGAAAGATCTACATCTAGGGTTCCACCCTACAACACAATGTGACTAATGAGTTAGTTGCGGGATGATGCATTACGGAACGAGTAAAGAGACTTGCCGGTAACGAGATTGAACTAGGTATGATGATACCGACGATCGAATCTCGGGCAAGTAACATACCGATGACAAAGGGAACAACGTATGTTGTTATGCGGTTTGACCGATAAAGATCTTCGTAGAATATGTAGGAGCCAATATGAGCATCCAGGTTCCGCTATTGGTTATTGACCGGAGATGTGTCTCGGTCATGTCTACATAGTTCTCGAACCCATAGGGTCCGCACGCTTAACGTTCGATGACGATTCGTATTATGAGTTTATGTGATTTGATGACCGAAGGTTGTTCGGAGTCCCGGATGAGATCACAGACATGACGAGGAGTCTCGAAATGGTCGAGACATAAAGATTGATATATTGAAAGGTTATATTCGGACACCGGAATGGTTCTGAAGTGTATCGGGTATTTTCCGGAGTACCGGGGGGTTACCGGAACCCCCCGGGGGATTAATGGGCCACAATGGGCCTTAGTGGAGAAGAGAGAGGGCCGGCCAGAGGTGGCGCCCCCCCTTGCCCAGTCCGAATTGGACAAGGGGAGGGGGTGGCGCCCCCCTCCTTCCTTCTCTTCTCTCCTCTTTCCCTTCTTCTCCTACTTGGACTAGGAAAGGGGGGATTCCTACTTGGAGTAGGACTCCCCCCTTGGGCGCCCCCCTAGGGCCGGTCGGCCTCCTCCTCCCCTCCTTTATATACGGGGAAGGGGGCACCCCATAGACACACAAGTTGATCTTTAGCCGTGTGCGGTGCCCCCCTCCACAGTTTTACACCTCGGTCATATTGTCGTAGTGCTTAGGCGAAGCCCTGCGCCGGTAACTTCATCATCACCGTCACCACGCCGTCGTGCTGACGAAACTCTCCCTCGGCCTCAGCTGGATCAAGAGTTCGTGGGACGTCACCGAGCTGAACGTGTGCAGATCGCGGAGGTGCCGTGCGTTCGGTACTTGGATCGGTTGGATCGCGAAGACGTTCGACTACATCAACCGCGTTACTAAATACTTCCACTTTCGGTCTACGAGGGTACGCCCCGCTCGTTGCTATGCTTCTCCTAGATAGATCTTGCGTGATCGTAGGAATTTTTTTGAAATACTACGTTCCCCAACAAGGTGCTTGTAGGATCAATGGCGACAACAGAAGTGGTGCGAGGTGCTTGCAACATCAGTTCGACAATGGCGTGCAGTGTGCGGTGGCTGCAACATCACCTTGTGGCAGCGGCTGGGGTGGCGCGCAGGCTGCAGCATTACCTTCCAACAGCGCCGGCGATGACGCATGGTGCCATGTTGCGGCGGTGGCAAGATATACAACATCGCCCTTCTACGTAAACGGGAATCTACCGAGAGAGACGGGGGATAGAGATGACGGGTATGAGACGGGGATGTCCGAGATATTTCTGAAAGTGGACCCCGTGGTATGTGGTGCCCACGGAGGATGCTGCCAATGTGATGTGAGAGTAGGATCAATCGACAAATTTGGATTGTTTTCCCAAAACCAATCTTTTATAGTGTGTGGCTTGAATCAAATATCCATATAATTTGGTTAAACTTGCATAATTTTAGATGTGGCAATCTAAAGGAAAGACTAAAACAAAGTCACTGTCTTCCATCATAAAAGAGAATGCAACACGTGGACATTTTTTGCAGGGAAACGCACGAGCATTACACTAGTATATACTTACAACATTTTTGCACTAATAGATCCTCGAACAGATTGACACCCGACATTGATTTTCTATGGTCATGTATCTGGCGAAAGTTCTGGTCAAGATGCGTGTCACCGCCTGAAAGGTTGCGGGTAGGGCCTTAGCAACAAATGAATGCAAAGTGACTAGACATCTCTCAAATCGTGGAACATGTCGTGTGTGTGGTCTTGAAGTGGAGAGCTCCTTTCATGCTTTAATTACATGCGGCCATGCAAGGGCCATTTGGGAGACCATGCATTAGTTCTGGCCGCTACCGGCGACGGAACAACTGATAGACAATGGCAAGGAGTGGTTGTTATATGTTTTATCTGGATGTTTCGATCAAGTTCATGACATGGCTATTTTGCTTATTTGGCGTATTTAGAATCTCAGGTTAGATATAACACATGGCAAGGTAGTTCCTCCGTTGGAAATAAGTGTTGATTTCTTGGTCAGTTATCTGAAGTCCCTAGATCTTGCTTGGAGATATACCACTGAAGAGATTATCAAAGGTAAAATGACCTCGTTGGAGGTCCGGACTCCGGAACCTATGGGTAGCGGCCAGTGTGTGCCATGGCCTCCTCCTCCAGTGGGCCAGGCGGCCCTCTCGGTGGATGGTTCCTTTTCTGTTCATGATGGCTCCACTGCGACTAGTATGGTGCTACGACGTCATGACGGTTCGGTCATCTTTGCTGCTTATAGGGTTTTATTCAGATGCAATGATGCTCTTGAAGCGGAGATCCATGCGCTTATGCAAGGCATGGATTTAGCTCTCCAACACACAGACCTGCAAGTCATTGTCCACTCAGATTCAATTGAGGCTCTGTCCATCTTATCAAATGAGAATCTCTCACGGTCGACTTATGGGCACTTGGTAGCTGAGATCAAGGCCCTGATGGAGGAGAGGGAGTTTATTCCCCAGAAGATTTGTAGGTATTAAAATAAGGTAGTAGATTGTCTGGCTAATTACAGCCGTACATAATCTTGTACTGCTGTTTGGCTTCAGAGAGGCCCCCGTGTATCGAGGATCTCTTGCCAGTAGATTGTAATCCTATAATTTTGGAATAAAACTCATCTTTGCTGAAATTTTATTTACAACATTCCACTGGAAAAAATCATTGGAGGACAAGCAAACATCAAATTGATCTGGACTGGTGAGCGGAGAAAAATAGTTATCCGAAACGACCAAACAGCGTCGCTTCATTCGCAAGAAATCGACGCCCATCCAATTTCAACGACTGTGATTTCGAATCCGAAATCCACCAGCATGGAGTCCTACCCACCCGACACGTGCACAGGCCCACGTTTAAACTGTACCGCCCGCACTCGCGCTTTGCTGTGCCACCCTCCCCTTCCCCTCTTCCACTTTACGCGCCTCTCTCTCCTTCCCCTCTCTCGCCAATTCCCCATTCCCACCACCCCACCCCACCGTCGCCACCCCGTTCGGCCCCAAATCCCCTTCAGATCGGGAGGAGCCGGCGGCGAGCGGCGGGAAACCCTCCGATTCCCCTCCTGACTGCCTCCGCGCGCCCTGGTGAGCTCGCTCTGCCATCCCGCCGCCGGAGCCTCTTCTCGCCCGTTCTCTTCGGTGCTCGACCGTGGGAGCGAGGTTTTTTTGGGTAGCGCCCAGTGATTTGTTGTTGCCGATTTTGGTCGCTGTGTCGTGCATTGATGGAGGTTACGACCGAGATCGCGAGGTGTCGAGGTGCGATTTTTTCGTTGTTGCGTGCGATGCTCGCTCGGTGCGTTCCTTCTGTTTGGTGGCGGGTTGACGAGGCCAATGCTGTTGCTGTTTTTGGTGATCTCGCCGTGCGTGCGTGCGTACAGGTACAGCGTGTGTGCGACGCTATGGCTTGACTGATACGATCACGCGATGCTGCTGCTGGTTGGTTGGTTGGTCGTTCTCTCCTAGGAGCTGGTTGGTTGGTTAGTGCCAAACTGCTATTTAAGTTGTAAACTGTTCGTGGATTAGTGCTGGTTTAGTGATTTTTATTGTGTTGTAAATTTAAGTTATTCCACGGTTTTAACCTAGAAAGTCATCCCACGGTGGAAACAATGATCACGAGGTGCTATGTGCTAGTTTTTGGCAATTTCTATCGCCATATGAAAATTTGTGGGAATTGTACGGCTTCCACGAGCCCTTTTTTAAAAACAATTAATAAACGAAGAAAACATCTCCCTGGTACCAAACTATGTTTTATAATTATTTATTATGTGAATCTGCCGACTCTTAGTTGGTGTGGGTGTGGTGTGACTTGCTGAATTTTGTGTACTTATTTTGGTGATGGCTTCTGTGTGCATCGAGATACCGTGATGTTTGTGTGTTCACCACATTTATGTTTGTTTTCAGTGAGCAGTTCCATGTTACATTTACTTTGTCGTGTTTACTACATGCTGTAGTATGGAGTACTCTATAGTATGATGCATACATGTTCAGGATTTGACGATTTTTCATCTCGAGTGAGTGCACAGTTTGGTTTACAGATACTTGGATGCCCTCATTTCTAGTATCATACAATGCAACCAGTCATTGCATTTTCCTCTTATTATGTGATTGCATTTTGTGCAAAGTATTAATTCCAATGTAAGGGGAGCCTTGGCGCAGCGCTAAAGCTGTTGCCTTGTGACCATGAGGTCACGGGTTCGAGTCCTGGAAACAACCTCTTGCAGAAATGTTGGGAAAGGCTGCGTACTATAGACCCAAAGCGGTCGGACCCTTCTCCGGACCCTGCGCGAGCGGGAGCTACGTGCACCGGGCTGCCCCTTTTTATTAATTCCAATGTATTTGCTGACCTTAATTCCAA
The DNA here is from genome assembly GCF_018294505.1 of Triticum aestivum. Lineage (NCBI taxonomy): Eukaryota > Viridiplantae > Streptophyta > Magnoliopsida > Poales > Poaceae > Triticum > Triticum aestivum. Next base: position 140,761,918 of record NC_057811.1, read on the forward strand.
TGTATTATAAGCACACACCATATGGCATCTAAGTTTTACTTGTTTATTGTTTTCAATGCAGATTGACAGAAACTGCTATTGATCAGTACAAGATGCCCGTAAGCTTTAAATATTGGGATGACTGCTTGGATCCGGATGATATGCGATTAATGTGGGCAGATCCTCATGTAAGTAAAGAGTGGACTGACGCTGGGGAAGAACAGGGACAGAAAGTTCACCTATCACGGGATCCTGATGGCGAGGCATATCTGACACAAACTGAAATTATGGTGGGTGATCAGCCTAACTGTGTAAACATTTGTTATCGGTAGCTGTTGGATACTTGTACTGTTTGCTAGATCACTATATATCTGTTTTTTGAAGCTGCATTTCTGCATGTCTAAGATAACCTCTTTAAAAAACAAAATGTCTGACGTATCCAGTCTATCCATTATTTGGTTTATTCATTTTAATAATCATTTCACATCTGAGATGCTAGAGTGTGGCACTAAAAGCAAAGCAGGCTATCAGTAGTGGCCTAGTGAATTTGTTGCTGAAGCTTAACCAAGATAAATGCTATCGCTGCTGTGAGATAAGTGGTCAAACATGGTGGTTTCTTGCTATATTCAAGGAAGTGGTTAAATGACTGTTTAGAAGTTTATTACTGCAGTGCTGAAGTTTGCCGAGCTATGGAAAACAATCTCAGAGCGGGGGTCTATTGGTTTTATTAATTACTGTATTATGTTTGTTGTTTGTATAATGCTGGGTTAGAACTATTCTTACATACACTCGTTGATTCTTTCAGGTAGTTGCTGCAATTACTGTTCAGAGGCATTTCAAATCACAGCTAGACCCGGTATTGATTCTATTGCTCTATGTTTTATCATTATTTGCACTTGTGTCAGTAATCGGAAAGGTGAGTGGTGCAGTACAACTATATACTAACATATGTTTCATGATACATTGTCTTTGGTGGAAGAGTAAGAAATTATGTGAGTATAAGACATGACAATTGTGATGATAGAGTTCAGCTATCTTGTTATTGGTAACTATCCTGGTGGACTTGTCTAAGCCTAAGCATCCTACTTATTTTGTGCAGTATATGATAGGTGCCCTTGCAGAAATTGCGAGTGGAAAGAGGCTCTTTGTGGATAACTATGATCGGAAGACTAAGGAGACTAAGATGGGCATAATGCAGGTGACACCAGAAGTTGCTCAATGGCTTGGCAGGTACTCAACGGTCAACAGGCCTGGTCAACTTAATTTCTGTATCTTCCTTTCTCATCTACGTTCTTTAACTGAACTTCTTGTTTTCATCACTTCTGATAGGGAACTGGGTTACAAAAATTATGACATTGAACTTGAAGATAATATTGATTTACTATACTGGCCTTTTATAAATGTCTACTTTGGTGCTGCTTATGCAAAGTGGCTCTTCTCATGTGATGAAAAGTATGTATTTCTCTGGTAGATTCTGTATCACTTTTAAATTTAATGTACTTTATCATCTTGTATCTTTCTACTGCTAAACGCAATTATTTGGCAAAAAATGCTGCAGAGAAAGAACTGAAGAATTTGTCGTTAGAGCTTACAAGGGAGGCAAAAAGAAAGCTACTCACAAGTCATCTGCCCCCATTTTCGAACGCTATCTTTATGTGAAAGAGACCTTGCTCTCTATGAGGTTTTATTCTTCAAAATCTCTCTTCGTATTCTACTTCCAACATTGTTATGTTGTTCAGTGCTCAGTGTATTGCCTTGGTTAAATTTGTTTCTCTTATAATTTGTGGTCTATTAAGGTCTTGTCTTCAAGGTTTTGAGCTTAAATATGTAAGCCTAGTAAGACTTCAAGTTTGGGGGAAATTATTGAGCTCCTCGAAATAACAGAACCATAAGCCACAACTTTACTTGTTTGACATGATACAAGTTTACAGTAGCTTTAATCTTAAGTTTCACCTCTATAAATTGGGACCAGAGAATTATGAGGGTGTAAGCGGGCACGGACACCCAGCTAAGCTGCTGGGCCGTGCCTTGAAAAAGCTTACCAATTGCGATGCGGACTGACTACTTTGATTCCCATGATTTCAAGCAGCTTGACACATATCTCGCAAGAAACCGATGGTGCAGTCACCACCTCCAGCCTGCCTTGTCGTTGCAGGCGGCGTCCCAGTCCTTCACCGTACTCCTCTCTGTACCCACTATAGCAGGATAATGCGGACTTCTGCCTCCATCCGGGTTTATTGGCCCCCTTCATATTTTGTGCTCAATTTTGACTGTAGATTTTACTAAAAAAATATAAGTTGTATGTCAAAAAACTTATATTGTTGGATTCATTTTCGAAAGAGCTTTCCAATGATAATGTTTTTGTGATATATAACTTATTTTCTGTAGTTAAGTCAAATGTCAAAGTTTGACCCAAAATACAAGTGGGACTAATAAACCCGGAAGGAAGTAGTAGTGGCCAACCGCATTGTCCGCTCTAATCGCTGCTGGACACCTCTGGAGATGGGTGGGCAGTCGCAACCCACCCTGCCAGCACCCTGAGAGAATTATCACGTGGGCCTACTATTATAGTAGCTGTAGGCTGTAATAACCTACAACTGCTAATATTTTGTTTCCTTTTTAATTAATCATTTATGTTCACCTAACATGTCAAAATACTCCCTCTGTATCAAAGTATTCTTACATTTTGATACAGAGGGAGTATCAAACTAATGAAATAACCAGTTTTTTTTTGTTTCACAACAATCCAAAGGATGTTCCTTGATGATTGTATCATTAATGCACATACAATGCAAGTGCGTGAAGAGGTGTTTAATGAAAGAAACAGTTTTCTTGCCACTTACGACTGATAAGGTACTAATCTTGTAGTATATGTGCTTGTATGTGAGAAGGTGGCTCTTGCATGCGTGCTAAATGATGTGGTTTTTCATCTCTCTTTAAGCACCGATATAAAAGCACTTAGCAGTGCACTGTACATGCCCTAAGTAAACTATATGAACTGCATGGTCAACTCCTTACAACCCATCGAATATCCATTAGGATAGAAATGTAGAAACTGTTCACTGAATTAAAATTCAAAAGCTATTTCTTTGTTTTACCTTACATCCAGGATCTAACTTGTTGATGAACTGTTTCTCACTTTTTTTGCTGGCAGACAACCAGACAGTTTAAACGAGCTGGCTCCTGATCTCCTAGAAAATTCCTCAACTGCAGGTTAAATTCGTTGATTTTTTTTATTTAGTATTTTTTAGATTCAAGGAGTGTGAAATATAAGCAAAAGTTAAAATAACACATGTACTCCAAATGCTGATCCCTATTTTGATTCCAGAAAAGCTTCTTGCTACATTCAACATGTCATCCAATTATCATCTTTGTGTCAGGAACACAGCTGGTATATTGGGATTCCAAAGTGTCAGTGGAAGATCTGGATGGAATGTGGAGTCAGCCTGACGTGTTGAAGGAGTGGACAAATTCTGGTGAGCGGCGTGGAAATGTCAGATTTTCGCATGATGCCAAGAAGAGACCGTATCTTTCTCGAGTTGAGGTTAAGGTATGGCTGGTTCTTAATAGTTGTGCAGTTACTTCACATTTCCTTTCACTAGTAGGCTTCCCTCTTTGCCGTGCTAAAACTTGACAAACATATGTTTGTACGTAAAGCTACAGTTAAACTTCTGCATATTCTTGTGCTGGTAAAGTTCTGACTTTAATTTCATAAAAAGAACGGATCATGTGAATGCCATGTAACAATACTAGTATGGGTTCACATAACCCATATTTCAGTATAGCTGTGATTAGAGTGTTGTCGTGCATTTCTCTATCATGCAATACCAAGTGTGAAGGCCAAATATTGTTCAGAGAACCATTACTTCACACCTTATTTGATACAACCACCCTGTCTCTATATCATATCATCAGCATAGTTTTTTGATGGTTTTATGTAATGACGAGTTTAGACACCAATGCACAGTTTCTGTATGTGATTCTGAATTTGATCTCAGGCTGTTGCTGAAATAATCATATCTCGCCATTTCAGCTCAAGAGGAGTAAAGCCGGTAAGCTTTGGGTTGATAGTCAGTGCATTCTATTCTAACAAAATAGTATATCATCATAAATTCATAATGTGTCAATATCTAATGATATTATCTTCGAACTTGCTTAAACATGTTGCTCTTCTTATCTTCCAAACTTGCTTAAACATGTTGCTATTATAGCAAATCTGTAATGCAGTGAAATGCCAATACCCGTGCATCCTGTAGAATAGCTCTTAAAGCTCTGTTTTCTCACATGCAATCGTATTGCTTTTGAAGGTCTATGTATAATACTGTAGCATGAGTGATCATCACATACTATGCTCATCATATTTTGGCCCTCAATCCACGCAACAGTATACCGTATTAACTAATGCATTTCTTCTGTTGTTAGTTATCATAACATTTCCTTGTTTCTCTTTTTCTGTAAACATTTGGAAATAATGTCTGCTAATCGCGTTAGCATCCATCTCCTTGTAAAATTAGTGATTAGAGATATTTCTAATTAAAATTCCAGCGGTGCTGCCTATATTATTATTGTGATTAATCGGTACTGCCTATGTAGATGCCTGTAGGGCTATCATGATATCAATAAATATATTATCTGAATTTCCTTTAGCAAGTTCTATAAGCCCCTGCATCCTAACATTTGTTGAACCTTCTATTCTGTTTCAAATCTGCATAGGAAGCCCTAGCTGCTCTCGCAGAGGTGTGCAGTATGCGCTTTGTCCATGGAGTACGTTCTCGGACAGGATTGATGGGAATAGATTACCCTACTGCCGCATGGCTTTCCAGGTCATGACACTGCGTCTAGCCATTTACCTGTACATTTTATCCAAACAATTAAGGTGAGGTGATTGTGGAATCTGAGTAGGACCTCAACTTTTGAACGATATTGTTCACCCTGACAAACCTGAAACTCTTTACTTTACCAGTTATCTTGCTTTACTTATTATTTTGTCCTTACACACGCTAGCTGAACCTGAACTACAGTTTTGGCATACACGGTTTCATACAAATATATTCGGTGATCCAATTACAAAATGTAACGCATGAATTCTTTTGATCTGCTACTTTCGGTTACTTCAGAAGTCAGACAATCATACTTTAGAGCAAAGCATTAATCTAATAATCTGGAATCTAACTCCATTGAGTTGGTCGCGTAGAACTGCTCTTGTTCGATTTTGCTATTACAGTTTCCAGGTAGTTGTTCTCACTTGCAGTTTGCATTTTGAGTATGTAGAGATTGTGGCTATACGGCATACACAGTGAGCTCGGTGGATGATCTCTACAATCCATTTGCATCAATGTACTTTGGAGCAGCTTACTTGGGATGGTTGTCACGATATGAAGGAAGGTCTGTCTAAAAGGATTAAGCACAATATATTTCATCTTACTGCATAATAAACAACAAACTGACACATTTTCCTCTATACAGGGAGAGAAGCCATGAATTCATTGTTCAAGCTTATCTTGCGGGACCAGACAAAGTTAACCTTCAGGAAACTGGACCGTATTGGAAGAAATTTCTGGAGGCTTTAATACACTATGAAGATCCGAAGAAGTATGTTCTCTTGCTGTATAACTTGGAATGAGATTCAGAATTATTAAGTGGGTTTCGTTTTCCTGTCAAAACTTGGCTATCCAAGTAGTCACCACAGTCTGCTAACATTTTCAAACATGTACCCTCACAAACAAGAGATTCTAACATACTATGTAACATCTGTTTGTAAATGCGGGCAATACCAGGACTTCAAAATTGACGTTATCTTAAATGGATTTGGTTTATCATGACTTGCAGTCGCTAATTAAATTGTCTATCTACCTTTTCAGGGACCAGACGAGCTGCTGTATTTTGTAAAATCGTGATGTCTTCATACGATTTTGTTTACTGAAGGTGTTAGTTCTTTCCAAGCCTTTTTGTCTAATAAACTTTGCCACTCCTTCATTTTTGTCAGCAAGAGATGTTCATGGTTCTATTTGCTGTCTACTCTTGCTCAAAGTTCAAACACTTGCTGTTAGTGCGAACGATCTCTAAGTACTTTGATATTTTTTCTGGTATTGTGTGCCAATTCATGATTTAAGCACGCAAAATGTCTGGCTTGCATATTTTTGCCTAGTCCCTGTTACCAGCAGTGTAGTTTTTCCCGAAAGAAAGACAGCAGGGCTGTTTCACAGTTCATCAAGGAGTAATACAGGGTAACCTTCCAACTGAAAACAAAAGCCGAAACAACAAAAAGTACAACCTCGGATTAAAAGCCGGAATAGCAGTGTTGTCAACTAACTAGCAGTATTCACTTTACAGTTTATTACGTATGATAGTGCGTTCAGAACGTCCACTTTTCTAGACAGCAAACTGTTTCCTTGTTGGGTGGTTGTAGAACAAGTGTGCATCATGAGAGGCAGATTGTCCTGCCCCGTTCCCTACCAATTCAGGGTGCATGTCATACCAGCCAACCAGTACCCTGTAGCATATCCTTTATTCCTGAAGTGTTAGCCCTGTGCCTCTTAACAGCTGCTGGGAACTGACAGATAAGCAGCAGTTGAATTGTGTTAAGCTTCATGCACTAGCCAACGCAACCAAAAGTCCGAACTGATGGAAAGGGCTAGTGCAGTCCACATATAATGTAACACCCCCTCTCACGTGTGACGGGGAAGACAAGTCAACACGTGCAACCGGAAGAGAGCGACGGAGCGCGAAACTCACGTATGACTCAAGAGGCCTATACGTGGACACAAAGGGGGGCAACAGCAATTTTTAGATAAATTGCGCGAACCAGGACTTGAACTCAAGTCCTTAGCTCCGATACCATGTTAAGCTTCATGCACTAGCCAACGCAACCAAAAGTCCGAACTAATGGAAAGGGCTAGTGCAGTCCACATATAATGTAACAAATTGTATCATTGCACTTCATTTATGGATCCTCATTTTCTACCAAGTTGATCGAAGAGTGTGAAACCAAATAGTGAATGAGACGACTAGCCATTTTTTCCTGTATATGCATAAGATTCCAGCAAGACTAGTACACAGTATCCAGGCATATAACTTTTCTTTTTGGCGTTTAATGCAGACCGCAGGCTGTAACCAGCAAAGCTTCGTTTTCACCATCTTGTAACTGAAGGTAACTCGGATTTAAATAATCCATGTAGCAGTAAACACTTCATTTGTATTTTCTGCTTTTTTTCGAAAAGGATTTGTAATTTCTGCTGGCCTTTTGGTATCAAACGAACTTTTTATTCTCTGTAGCCTGTACATTATATGAAAAGAAGGCACTGTTTAGTAAGGTTTCTGCTCGAGCATCATGTTTGTATGAAGGACCTATCAATGATCTGCCAAATTTCAGATCTCCTCCCCGAGGATTCGACACTGACGAGCGATGCACTTGCATCGACTACTTGATACAGAGGATACCCACCCGCGTAGATTTTGTAATCTGTGCTCTGGTCATGTGTCAAGTTTGATTGATAAGAGCCATGCCCGCCCTGCTTCTGCTCACATCCATTTTGCCTTCCATAGTGAAGTGCACTTTTGCTATACAGAATTTTTTTCTTCTCCCAAAATGATCAGGCGAAGTACGCATCTTTCCGCCGGAAGGAATTGTTATAGGACATGAACTTTCTTTCCACCTGAGCTATTATCTTAGATTGGAAGATGCAAATTCGCTTGATGAGTGGCCTCAGATGTATGTTCACAGGTTTGTTTTGGTATCGTATATTCAAGCTTCACGGTATAGTGACCACAAGGGGTGAGGGTGTCCATGATTAGGGCATTTCTGATGATAGACATGTCATCATGTTAGGGCTTTCCGATTTCCAAAGCGGAGTTGACAGTATCAACTTGAACCATCGTAACTGGTAGTACAATCTTGACTAGCTAGGGCCGGACCATGATGCGTTTAGCTCCATCGGACAATTCCTACCGGTTTATGACAAAGAGTACCCGCGAGCTTGCTGGACAAACTCATCGGATTCTTCCCGTAACAGGCCTTGCCAATCAATCTGGTTCGGTCCTAGCCGTTACTATAGCTCGTATGCATGCATGATTCCTTGGTTCTTGGTGCTTAGCAACGATACTCTACAAATGTAAACTGCGCAGGCACGTGACTACCAGCCACAGTAGCACCATTTACCAAGCATGAGCATCCAAAGCGAATCAGATCAGAATACTACTATGATTCTCGGGTGGCAGAGGAAGGATTTCAGATCGGTATCCACGACGTAACTCTTCAAATGTTTTGCTGACTCATCAGCGTACTACTGGAGGTGATGGTCTCGGAGTCGGAGGACGGGCTAAAGCGCCGGACCTTTTTGAAAGAAGAAAAGCCTAATCATGGAGCCGTTCGCTCCAAGCAATGCTTTCCTAGGGCTCCTAGCACCTCAACCCGATCCAGTTCAGTTCAGTGCTCGATGGCAGACCAAGAGAATGTCGAGCGACCACCCTCGGCTGGATCTATTTTAATCTGACAAAAGTATATCTATCTTATTACTGGGATGCCACATGCCTGCGTCCTCCCTGCATCCGGCGACTTGTCGAGTAGTAATATTTTACTGCCTGGCTAGCAGCACCGCGAGACGGAAGAAATGCCCTCGGGACGGAGTGTGCTCCTTGACCGCGAGCGAGCTGACGATGGCATGCCGACAGCCTCTCACACCCTTTAAAAAATGACTCGGGAAGGGAAGGGAAATGGCTGGTGTGTGCTCGCTCTTGCTGCTGGAAATTTCAGTAGTAGCGGCGCTGCGGCGTACTGGCGTCGGCCAGGGTGCGGTGGATATGGGCGTACAACTGTGAAGTGTGGCCATGCCAATAGGCAAAGAGAGAGTAGCTAGCGACCGGGCCGGATCGGGGCGGGGTAGGGGTGGTAGGGACGACGTGGCTGGCTGTCACGCTTTGCTCGACGACAAGGGAGGCCCATGACGACGTCCTTGCCGCCCCGCGTGGCTCCACTGCCAACCGTACTGCCCACCGTTTTGTTCCCTCTCCTCCCTCCCTCCCACGCCCGATCGAGATCCATCAATCCATGCATTGCCAGCAGGATCTTTCTTAGTTTTTTCTTTGAGAATACAAGAGTAAAATTCATCTCCCACATTCTATGGAAGAAGCGTGCAAAAAAAAAAGTCACTGAATTCACGAACGGCAATTTTCGGGTTGACGAAGTTGTTCCGGTCACGGAGGCGTTTTCATACGTATGTCGCCCACACGGCGCCATCTGCCTCGCCGTGTGTAGCCACATCATCGTAGGATGGATCGCATGAGTGACACTCTGCAATACGGTCACGGGAGGCGTTTCTCTCACGTGGCGTCGTCTGCCTAGCCGTCTGTAGCCACGCGCAGTGTAGGATGGACTGCGGCGGTGATACTTTGCGTCTGCAAGGGGTTTTTCGAGAAAAAATCCGGTGTGGTGCCCTTCTTTAACGCGGGTGGATTGTTTTATGGGTCGCATTTGCAAAAATGCCCACCATGTGGCGGCACGCGCATTTTTGCCAAATAAAAAAATGCCTTGCCCCCACCTCCGGTTCCATCGACGATGGCTTCAAAAACCACCCCGATGCGGAAGAAGGGAAAGAGAGTAAAGAGGAGTTAGGCGATTGCGATGGGATCACCTAGGGTCTTCGCTTCGACACAAGGAGGCCTCGGTGGCGGCGCCTATGCGGAGATTTTCACCGTCGAGTTGAAAGCATGGCACCACGGCTGCGACAAGGGCAAGACATCCATTTATGGTGAGTTTTCAAATTCCCTGCCCCCATGATGTTCATGTCTTATTCATGCACCACCTCGCCTGCCATTAGATGACATGTTCGTAGTGGCGTTAGATTGTCGGCCAATGGCCATATTCATTCATGTGGTTACTTGGACTGTGAAAAAGGGTTTATCTTTTTTAAATTGGGGGGGGGGGGAGGGGGGGCAGTGGCCACACGCGGATTGTGATTAAAGTAGAGGATTATGGATGCTAGGATAGGTAAGCACGTGCTTATGAGGTTATATGGTATAGCTTAGATGTGAATCATATAACTCAATTGCCCATGTTCAATTAACTAAATTTATGTGTGTTATAGAGCTAGATTCGACATATGCCGCGGTAGGGTATCTTACCTAGGCAACTTGGCCCGATGGTGATAGGGGCAAGGTTTTACCCAGGTTTGGGCTCTTGTAGAGGAGGTAATATCCTACTCTTGCTCTTATATATTATGTTGAGGGGTGTATACAAAGTACATGTAAAGTACCAAGGGAATGTATATCGACGAGCCCAATCCCTGACTTATATAGCATACTGGGGGCCTTAGGGTTACAGATTCTAGTCGGCTACATCGGTGGAGGTAGAGTCCTCCAAGGCGCTGGTATTTGTTGATTGTCCTCCAAGTCTCCTCGAGTCCTCGTATAATTCACCAAGGGCCGCCAATGTGGCCTAAGATGGAACCGACCTAGGGCCTAGGGGTCCTCAGCCCGACCCATCAGGTCGGGAACCGACATGGCGAGGGACCCCTTTTGGCCGGGACACCGTCGATGTGCTAACTAAATGTGTGAACAATATTGTGTTAACTTAACTTAACTTTGTTGAACTGTCTTTGCACATGCTAAGTGGTCTTGTTAACCGAACTTGACCATGCTAACTGAAATTTGCAATTTTGCAAAGTACCTGAATTTTGCACATTATCTGATCGTCTGAATTTGCAATGTCCATGTAGGTGATGAAGAAAGGGATTTCTTTACTGTTGCTATGAATTATGGAGGTTTTTCCATTGGGAGTGGTTCTGAGGTTGTTCCGGGTATCTAGAGGAGGTAGGACATTTTGTTCTCTTTGGTCAGATGAGGATGATTGTCTAGGCCCATTCATCATCATCTTCTCTAGGACGGTGATCTTATCCTTATCTTCATTGTCATTAATTTCTTCTTACTCTGACCGACAACTTCCCGCCTCGTGCGCCAACACCGTTATCTGGCTCCGAGGATGTTTCGAAGATCTAGAGGAGGTAAGGCATTTCAGTTCTGTCTGATCGAATCGTGGTGGTTGTCTAGGGACCTATGTCGTCCTTTCTATAGGACGATGATTTCAACCTTACTTCCTTGTCGTTGATTTCTCCTGGTTCCGACCGGCAACTTTTCATCCCGTGCCTCAAGACTGTTATCTGTCTCCAAGGATGTTTCGGAGTTCTAGAGGCGGCATGGAGATTTGCTCATTACGTGCGACTGCCACCGACGACTTCATGAGGAAGACATCATTGATAATTTGATATACAACATGGCATTTTATTTGCTGCTTTTTAGAAAATGGTTTCGTAAGGTTGGACATTTCTAATATATCGTCTTTACCTTCTACTTGTAGGAAGAGAAAAGGCCTTCTTCTTCTTCTTCTTCTTTTTTTACAGCAAATAGACTTTATTTCTCATATGATGGTCATGTCGTTCACAAGTAAAAGTTAGGGATTGCATCATCTCAAGAACCCGAAAATTTAGCACTAAAAGAATGCTTAGCTAGCTCATTTGCTACCTGATTAGCTTCCCGGAAACAGTGTTTGAATGATATTTTGGCAAAGTTCATTGCCATCTGCTTAAGTTTAGAGACCAATGCAATGTCGGGTCCTAGATAAGAATCCGTTTGCTGAATTGCCTCCACCACAAACGAGCAATCAGATTCAATCTCCACATTGTTGCACCCCAAATTTGCCAACAAGTATATTTCATTTCTAATTGCCCCGAGCTCCGCTGAATCAACATCTTGGATATGTAGAAGAAACCAAGTCACTTCTGCTAGAAAGTCAACCCGTTCATCATACACAAGCTCCAAATCAGTCCATGAGACGGTTTTCTTCCACATATGTTCTTTCTTCTAAGTCGGGAGTTTGGAGACACCGATCTGATGTAATTTGTAGCTAGGACGCGAATAGGCAGCGCTGTTTTCTCAGGGTTTTGAATCACGATTCCTTTCACAAGTTGTCGTCGTTGCCATCAAAGGTACCACGCCGCCACAACAGCCAGTTCGGCCACATGTACTCCATCCAAAACAACAATCAAGCTTTGATAAGATATTCGCAGTGACTGAGCTTGATTTGTTCTGATCAACTGCTCTTTGAATGGCATCTAAAAGTCCCAGCTGAGACCACACTTCTTTCACACGACGACATTTGAAGAGGCAGTGCTGCAAGTCATCGACACTGTGAACAAGGTATGTATGAAAAAGAAAAAGGCCTTCTACTTCTAGGAAAAGAAAATATCTTCTTTCCTAAGAAAAGAAAAATAAAATATCTTCTTTGCTAAGAAAAGAAAAAGAAAAGATAAGATCTTCCCTGCCCCGATGTGGGTGCACGGGTCTCATCCTCCCCAGCTTGACACCAAAATACTCACGGAGGCTGCACTGCTCCGTCGCCTCAGTTCGCAAACGGTTTGCGCGAATGGGTTGGCGGCCACAGCTGGCCGGACCTTTATAAATCACGGTCACGGACACGTCTACCTACCAATAACCCACACGCGCGCCCGGCACAAGTCCCACAGCCACACTGCACTGGACACACGGTCGCGCACGCGGCGTCGCGGAGAGGCGAGGAGCGAGAGGGAGAGACGTGGGCGGCAGCGATGGTAGAAGGCGGCAGCGGCGCGGGGGCTACGTCGACCTGCCGGCGCGGCGGCGGCGGCGGCATCGTCGGCCCGGCGGCCCAGCGGTGCTGCGGCGGCGGGTGCGGGCTCGGACGCCTGGTGCGCCGGCTGCGTCGCCAGGGGAGGCAGGCGCTGTGCGCGGCCAGGCCGGCGGCGTCGTCGTCGTCTTCGTCGGCGGCCGGGGCGCTCCGGGGGTGCCAGTACGACCCGCTGAGCTACGCGCGCAACTTCGACCAGAGCGGCTTCGGCGACCCCGACCCGGACGCGGACGCGGCCAGCCTCTACTACAGCTACACCTTCTCGTCCCGCTTCGTGCTCGCGCCAGGCAGCGCCACCTCGTCCTCAACCGCCGTCGCGGCCGTCGTCCCCGCGCCGAACGGCCTCGTCGTCGCCAGCCGGCCAACCGCCGCCAGCCATTAGCCGTCCCGTCGCCAGTAGCTTCCCTTTCTCTCTCCTCGGGTTCCTTTTCCTCAACCTCTGGAATGGAAAGGCAGCAGCTTGTTTTAATTCGATTTAAGAAGAGCCTTTCCGTAGGGGAAAGTTCGGTCGGGAGAACGACGATGCTTGTAAATTAATACTGTAGTACTGTATGTATGTGAGAAGAACGCCATTGCTCGGTCGATCGAGTTGTGCCATGCCATGCCATGCTCGATCGGATTCTCAAGGACCGTATTCAGATTTCTGATTCTGAGCTGCCGAGGATAGGGTCGAGAGTACTGTAATTGCAGTGGCAGGCAGATGCCGATGGGCAGGGGGGACGTACGGGGCCGAGAGGCGCCATGAATGCGGTGGTACTTGCCGGCGGTGACGCCACCGCCATGGCACTGGGTGGGAGCGGAATGGGCGACGGTCGGGGGTGGTGGTGGCGCAATAATTGGCCCTGGAAATGGAATTCACGGCTCCGCAGTCCCGTCCGTGATCTGTCGCTGTCACCACCACCGCACCGGCTGCTTCGGGGTGGTGGTGGGGGCGGAGATGGAGGAGGAGAAGATGCCTGCCAATCTGCCATGGCCGGCGAGACCGACCATGACATCGACGCGTAACGGCATTATGGTGCGCCCCGTCACCGTCAGGATTCCTCGGATCTGATGCTTGCCCAGGCTGATGGGACGCGTTCCGGCCACTGGACCGAATGCATCCCGGTCAGGGATTCTACAGGATTCCGGTGCTGCTTTTTACTTTCACTGGGATTTCCGACCAGGCGATATGGCTGTGTGTGTGTGTGTGTGTGTTGACAGACGCTCCTGCCTCGGTGCTTCTACCTAGTGGCTGTACTACATGAATGCAGATGATTTGTCGGAGGGGCCGTTTGGTCTATGGGGACATCTACACCCTATATAGAAAAAGAAATTAGTAATTCAACAAAAAATAAAAAATATTTGAAAATATTTTTGAAATAAACTTGACCTTCTATTGTACGTACTCGTGAGAAAATTCCATAAAAAGAAAATCCCCCTTTGACTTCTTTTCAAAGAAGACAAATTTTTGATCAAAATACTGTGAATAGTGACCTATAATAGCAAATAATTTTTGTCTTTTACACTGTGAAGTCAACATTGATTTTTTTCCCGTGAAAATTTATATACTAGTGCAACAGTAAGTCAAGTTTATTCTAAAAATAGTTCTTACCTATTTTGAATTTTTTTAATTATTAAAGGTATCCCCATATAGGGTGTACCTACAACCATGAACCAAAGCGTAATTCCCATGATTTGTCTTGCTAGTTTCTTTCTATATTTTCTGGGCAAATGGATTTTTTTTTGCAAAACTGGGCGAAGAGAACTGCAGCTTAGTTATATGTTCTCTTACCGATTTTTCTTGATGTACAGTACATGATACGGATTCCTTTTTTGAGAAATTGACAAGCAGTGTCTTTCTTCCAAAAATGAAAATTGCGCCCAGCCCATGCAGATACATGGGTCTGGCTAGATCTTTCCATACAGGCCCAGACGGCCCACGACCCATAAAAACCCCTGCCTGCAGTAGTCTCTCTCTCTCTCCCTTGACTCTTCTTCTCTTCGTCCTTGACCGAGGGCGACTCTCTGTCTCTCTCTCTCCGCCTCCGCCGAGGGCTTCCGAGAATCCACCAGCGAGCAGCGAGACAGGGACCCCTCCGCCGCCACCACCACCGCCCTCCTCGCCGCCGCCTCACCGCCCCCATCGCCGTCTCCTACGTCCTCCTTTCCCCGCACCGGAGATCCGGCGGTTCTCGGTAACGAACTTTCCCCCCTCCCCAACTTTTTTTGTCCGCGGGGCGTGATCCCGTTCAATTCCCGCATGCACGCCTGCCTAGATTGATCCGGAATTTTCTTCCCCGTTTCGCGCATGTCGTGTTTGCGATCTGCTGGTGGCTTCTCGTTTGCTGAATTCGTAGGGCAAGTGCGATTCGGCGATGGTTTCGGTTGTGAAATTGATGGTGTTGATGCGTCTTCTTCGACGGAAGAGTGTCATAATTCTTCCATAACCATCGGCCCATCACCAGGGGCACGGTTCCACTGCATGCGCCCGAGTGATCCGTAATTGACCTAGTTCAGTTATGTTTTCTCTTAGGCATGGCTCTTTTTCGTTAGATTTCCTATGTATGTGTAACTAACTTGTGTGACAGACTTGATTCTCGTACATGTGAGCTAAGGAATTGGATGTATGCATCAAATTCAGTTGCCAGCGCGATTTTTCCACTAAAGCAAAATGAGAGTTCAGAGATTTACAGTGCGCGCTTCCGCTGTTCTGTTTATCTTCAGCGCCAATCCGGTGAGATTGTGATAGAGACAAATTCCGCTGTGTAGTAGGCTTAGTTGGGATTGGCTCCACGAAAGCTCAACCTTCTATAAATTAGTATCGGCGTGCGTCGACCCCTCCACATGTCCGACGCATTGATTATGCCAACGTATTGTGAACGATATTTTTGGTTGCATACGTTTCTCAGTCTGATTTTTGGAAGGTATCGAAATATGCCCCCGCCGTGTCTCTATGTCATGGTGACACGACAGATGCCAGGTCTCCTTTGCCCACGTCAAACACATGAATCGTTTTAAGCAGCCCAATTGCTATATGTTCTAAGAAATACTATTAAGGCAGTTGTTATCTGCCTTTAGCTTACTTGGGAGAATACAATAAATCATTTTCAAGTGATGGTGAAAAGTGAGGATAAGAAAGCGTAAGTCATTTGGCGTCTTGGTTATATGTGACAAACTTGATGATGTAGTAGGTTTAATTAAACAAACTTTGTCCTTTACATCGTCAAAGTTTGTAAAAGTAAGCTGTGCCATCAGGAAATAAAGAAGTCCTTTTACACGCCACTCCACTTTTAACTGTAGTTGAACTTTACAAGGTTTGGCATCTAGGTGTGATATTGACTTAATTCAATGCTCCTGGTTAATGCAAGTACATGATACTGCCTTACTAATTTAGGAGGAATATATAGCTATACATACCAGTCCTTTCTGGAGACTCCCAAGTCCTAACTGAAGGTGTAGGTTTATGTGCCTTTTCTGTGTGTTCTACGGAACCTGCTTGCACTGAAAATCCTTAGACATGTGGTGTACATGGATGATTTGAAGCTCTGAACTTTCTGTATGATTTGTACCGATCCATCTAACTTGCTTTGTTAAAGTAGTCCAAATATTGGACTCTTCTGTGTTTGTCCATACTCCTTAACCAATTTTAGCAGGGATTGATTGGTTATGCAAACATACACTTGCAAATTATGGATTGTTGTATTGCGAAGGAAACTTCTTATCCATTGCTGTTTGTGTTCTGATGATACTTTTGCCTTTAAATCCTTTTCATTTCAGTTGCTTTATGTGTAGCGGTATAATCTTTCTCTGTTCGGAATACTGCGATCAACCTTCAGTGATGAAATATTGAGGTCAATTGATAGTTGCATTATGAAGGTTTTTATGACACATATTAGGGATAAGGTTGATGGGAACTTGTGACTTTTATTTACATGTAGTCTGTTCGATTTCATTTCTGCTGCTGCTTTTCCGTTTAATCCTTTTAATTTCACCTTTTCATGTGTAACGAGAATCTTTTTGTGTTTGGAATACTGCAATGGACCTTTCAGATTAAATGTTGAGTTTGATTGCTTTGATTCCTTCGTTCACATTATAAGATGGAATTCCCATTCATCTACGATACATTTATGAATTTCCATTCTTGTAAACTTGTTCTGATCTTTCTAACTAATCTAGATGAAAATTAACTGTTCAATACCTTATTGTTTTGCGCAGTGCTTGCAAGATATTTGGCTTTGCACGAACAAGATCTTACATGGAGCCATCCTCGCAGCCTGAGCCTGTGGTGGGTGTGGCCACTGCTGGGTCACAAGCATATCCTCCTCCTGCTGCCTATCCAGCTCCAGCCATGCCTGCCGCCATTCCTCCCGGCTCGCAGCCAGCAGTGCCATTCCCCGCTAATCCAGCTCAACTCAGTGCTCAGCACCAACTGGTTTACCAACAAGCCCAGCAATTTCATCAACAACTGCAGCAACAGCAGCAGCAGCAACTTCGTGAGTTCTGGGCTACTCAAATGGAAGAGATTGAGCAGGCAACTGACTTCAAGAACCACACCTTACCACTGGCAAGGATAAAAAAGATAATGAAGGCTGACGAGGATGTCCGGATGATCTCCGCAGAAGCTCCTGTTGTCTTTGCAAAGGCATGCGAGGTGTTTATCTTAGAGTTGACACTCAGGTCATGGATGCACACTGAGGAGAACAAGCGCCGGACCTTGCAGAAGAATGACATTGCCGCTGCCATTACCAGGACTGACATCTATGACTTCTTGGTGGACATCATTCCCAGGGATGACATGAAGGAGGAAGGCCTTGGGCTTCCGAGGGTTGGCTTGCCGCCAGCTGCTCTAGGGGCACCGGCTGATGCATATCCTCCTTATTACTATGTGCCAGCACAACAGGTACCCGGAGTAGGAATGATGTATGGTGGTCAGCAGGGTCATCCAGTGGCATATGCGTGGCAGCAGCCTCAAGGGCAACAGGCCGAGGAGGCCCCTGAAGAGCAGCAGCAGTCTCCCTCAAACTAGCCAAGAGATTGATACAATGAAGCCATGACATGATCCTGAACTTGATGCCTATAAACTCAGGCTTGTGTTAATTTATTTCCATCATCGTTGGCCGGAACAGTTACTCATGATTAGGTCTTAGGGGGGGTTCCTAATGGTAGCTTCGATGCTGGTATGGCACCAGCGGTAGGAAAAAAAGATTGTGATTTGTTAGGTGATTTGAAACTGATCTAGTAAACAGTACCTTTGTTTTCGCCCTAGTTTCTATCTAATCCAATATTCCAAATGCCTGCCTGTGGAGAGCCTTGTAAGAATCGATTGGTGGAGGCTGATGTCACGCCTCTGTTTGTTTGCCTCATTTACCAGTCATCATGCCGCCTGCCTCGCAAGAATCCTGCCTTCCGTTTTGGCAGTCACCAGACCAGGGCATGGAGACCACCTACTCTCTGGAGCATGAAAAACAGGTTGGTTCCTTTCTTTGTGGTGGAATCCATGCATGTGTGTGAAGGAGAACTGCCTGTCCGCTCCCAGTTTGAGGAATACCCTGGGACATGAATTATTGTGGCTGTTGGATCTATGTGCTTAATTTGGAGTATATGCATTTCCATTTTGCTGCTTATAAATTACTCGTGTTCATGCATGGTCGCCCTTCTCTAGAAAGACAAATTCAGATTCTTGTTCATAAGCATAGCAACTTCACCTACTGTTGTTATATATTTGTTTTTTTTTTTGCAAGGAGTTATACATTTGGTTGTCAGTAGGCCTGTAATAGCCTTTGAGATCTCAACAAGTAGAAAGAGAGGGGTGACAGGTTTTTTTTACTTGGTTTGGTTTCTTGCACCTGAATTATCAAGGTTAGGGGATGACGACAAGCTAGCAATGGAGGCCGAGTCCTTACCCATGAACAGAACTAAGAATGCACTAGAAATTGGTAAGCGATTGTGAATGGCCTCTTCTGCTAAAAAAAAAGATTGTGAATGGCCTCGAGTGACTGTTTTAAAATTACGAGTAATATATATGACAAAAATAAATAAATGGGTAAGTAGATTTACTCTACTGGGAATAAAATCGGTAAGGTGTAAAACACCTTGTTTGACTAGCGGCCGGAAGAAGAAAGGGACCGGAAAATTGTCCAATCTTGAGGTAGACTCGAGCTCTTTTTGTTGAACGCAAGCCAGAACTACCTCCGCCATGACCCTAGCGTCTGGACTCTGGACCTCCAAATGTTCGGAGGTAGGCCACAATGGTGAACTTTGGAAGAGCTTGTTAAGTAAGGGGAAGCCTCTGCAGTTCCAAAAAAATCTCCATCTCGTGCATTCATCAAGGGGCGAACCGATGTGAAACGAAGGGAAAGTAGATGGGCGCTAATCTGCGCCAGCGCATCGGTCCAAATTTGGGCCGGTCGCATGCCAGCCGCCCGATCCGCACATCCCTGGCCGCTCGATTTTGCCAGCTGGCCCCGCACGCGTTGTCCTCACCCTCCAACACCACGAACACGAGATCCCCCCGGAAAAAATCCCCCGCCCTGGGAGTTGTCTCCCGTACCACGGGCCGCCCCTCGCCGGCCGTTAACCTCGCATCAGGTTGCGCCTCGCCGCACCCGCCCTCGCAGATCGCAACTAGCCACCTCCGTCGTCGGCCGCAGCTGAGCGATGAAGCCGTCGCAATTCCGTTGCCTCCGGCCATCGACGATGTTGCTTGTAGCACCGATCGTCGATGCTTCCAGCATCTGCGGACCGCGATTCAGGCATTTTTCCGCCGCAGCTGCAACACCCCCGCCTGGTCGTGGTCACCGCCGGGGAGCTTGTGTCTTCACGGGTCCAGTTTTTCTGTCAGCCCATGGTTCCAGCAAAATGCATGGATGTAGCACAAATCTTCACCGGTGGTAGCAAAGCCGAACCATAGTTGCAGCAAAACGCCATCGCCGCTTGTCGCGGGTTGCAGCTAATCCACGAATGGATGTAGCAAAATCCAACGGCATTTGTAGCAAAAACGTTGTCGCCATCGTCGCACGTCGCAGCTAAGCTATGAAGTATGTAGCAAACAACGACGCCGGTAGTAGCAAAAACTGACAACGGTTGCAGCAAGAAACCGTCGTCGCAATCCACGAATGGATGTAGCAAAATCCAGCGGCAGTTGTAGCAAAAACGTTGTCGCCATCGTCGCACGTCGCAGCTAAGCTATGAAGTATGTAGCAAACAACGACGCCGGTAGTAGCAAAAACTGACAACGGTTGCAGCAAGAAACCGTCGTCGCCGCTGCCAGGGTTGCACCATCATCGTGGAGGATGTAGGAAATGTTGTCGCCAGTGGTAGCAATTGTAGACATCGGTAGTAGCAAAAACTGATGACGGTTGCAACAAAAACTATGTCGTCGCCGTCACGGGTCATACCCTCGCCGTATTTGGTTGTAGCAAATTTTGCCACGGGTCGCAGCTCCTTCGTCGCCTGGTTCCAGCATCTCACATCAACGGTCGCAACACCCCTCCCTCGCGATGTCATTTGAACCAGTGTCGCCCGAGCTCGTCGTTTTTAACGACCATGACTGCACGCAGTCGTTTCCCGCCCAACACCGGCGACGAATGGAGTAGGGATTCACAAGGGTGCGTGTGCTTGGGGATAGAGCAGCTCGGTGAGGGTCCTCTAGGGTGGGCGGAGCAAGGGCCGACGAGAGCCATGGGGGAGGAGCGCGAGCTGCTTGCAGGAGAGCACAAGGAAGACGAAGGCCATGCTAGGGAGACAAGGAAAAGTGCCTGGATGGATAAGAAGTGGTTGCGGGCCAATAAAAAAGGGTTGGTTGGGCTTTTGCGCAAGCGTGGGCCACACACGATTGTGGACTATCGCGAGGCTGGCGTGCGACCAGCCGAGTGTTTCGGCCGGCGCACCGGCTGTAAACGTTTCCCAAAGTAGATTGGATCGGCACACTCAATACGGTGGCCTTGGGATGTATATGTATATATATGGGTGCAACTAGGGCACATGTTACACAAGTTGTTACAGGAGATAAGTACAGATAACAACAGACTCCTAGATCACACCAATATAAAGTCTAACATCCCCTCTCAATCTGAACTTCCCTCACGAAGATTCAGATTGTATCTATTAGAGACAAATGGCGCCTCAGCTAGTGGTTTGGTGAATATGTCAGCAACTTGTTCCTTGGAAGAGATGAACCGAACATCCAATGCTTTCGATGCAACCCTTTCTCGAAGAAAGTGGAAATCCACCTCTATATGCTTGGTTCTGGCATGAAACACTGGGTTTGCAGACAAATAAGTGGCACCCAGATTGTCACACCACAAGATTGGAGGTCGTGACATAAAGATTCCAAGTTCTCCAAGAACTGACTGTATCCAAATTATCTCAGCCGTGCCATTGGCAATGGCTTTATATTCACACTCCGTGCTTGATCGAGAGACTATGGCCCGCTTTCTGGAGCTCCAAGAGACAAGATTGGGACCAAGGAAAACATCAAATCCTCCTGTAGACCTGCGATCATCACTGCACCCGGCCCAGTCCACATCAGAGAAGCAACTCAACACCACGGAAGGTGACTTTCTGATGGATAGACTCATACCACGAGTATACTTCAAGTACCTCAAGATCCTTTTAGCTGCCGAGAAGTGAATAGTTGTCGTGGCATGAAGGAACTGACAAACACGATTCACAGCAAAAGAAATATCCGGCCTGGTCAATGTCAGATACTGGAGTGCTCCAACCAAGCTGCAGTATTTAGTACTGTCATCCTGAGAGAGAGGTGCCCCGCTATCCTTGCTGATTTTCTCACTCGAGGACATGGGAGTAGTGGAAACCTTACAACTCTCCATGTTAGCACGGTGAAGAATGTCGCCAATGTACTTCTGTTGAGAGAGAACAATCCCCCGTGGCGACGACTTTAGCTCAACCCCAAGAAAAAAATGCAAGGGACCAAGATCCTTGAGAGCAAAGTGGCATGAAGATTAGCAAGTAACTTTGTTGTTGCAGTAGGCGATGAGTTGGCCACAATGATGTCATCCACATAAACAAGCATGAACATGGTGACATTGTCATGATGAAAGACAAACAGAGAAGTGTCTGCCTTAGATGTGAAGAAACCAAGTTGGAGAAGCCGAGAGCTTAACCGAGAATACCAGGCTCTAGGGGCCTGTTTGAGTCCATAGATAGCTTTCCTGAGCTTACACAGATATCGAGGAGCCGCAGGATCCACAAATCCAGGAGGTTGTCGCATATACACCTGTTCCTGAAGAACTCCATGAAGGAATGCATTCTGAACATCCAACTATCACAGACACCAACCTCGAGAGACAACAATGGAAAGAACCAGGCGAACAGTAACAGGTTTGACAACCGGACTGAACGTATCATCATAATCGAGACCATACCGTTGCTTGAACCCTTTCGCAACAAGGCGAGCCTTGTGACGATCAACAGAGCCATCAGCCTTGTACTTGACCTTGAAAACCCATTTGCAGTCAATCACATTGGCATGAGGTGGTGGTGGAACCAAGGTCCATGTGCCATTGTGACGGAGTGCATCAAGCTTGAACTGCATAGCAGCACGCCAAGCAGGAGATGCCATGGCCTCACGATGATCAGTGGGTTCCCTGGAGACCAGAAACGAACGTCGAGACGAATCGTAGTTGATGGTACCATCCGTACGGTGCAAGACTTTGCGAGTATGATCACGTGTGCGTGTCACCATTGCATGGGCAGGAGGTGCAATAGATCCAGGCACAAAAGATCCGGGGGCGCAAGCAGCTGAGGAGGGAATCAGATCACCCTGGGATCCCGTGACGCCTACACGCCCAGCAGATGGATCCGGCGGCGATCCCGAGGAGGATCCAGACGACGCTGGTGAGCCTGTCGCGAAAGGAGGCCGGCCCACCGGCTGGCGAGGGGGCACGTGGACGACAGCCTGTGGCGGGTCGGGGTTGGAGGGAACCGGGCCAGAGACGGGCCCCGCCACTGAGGGGGACGGGGCGGGTGGAGAGGCGACCGGGCCATCCGAGGCCGCCATGTGGGCCAACGAGCGGGGCAGCGCCCAGCGCTCGCCTGGCGCAGGGGAGGCTGCATCGCTGTCGGCAAGTGCCGCGCGATCCAAGGCTGGATCCGCTCTGGATCTTGTGCCAGGATCCTCCTGGGAGGCAGGCGCTGTTGCACCTGGGATCGTCTGCGCCAGGGTAGATCCTGCATCCAGGTTAGTAGACGAAGCAGATATGCCATAATTCATGTGTTCATGCGGAAATAACAGGATGGTATGTTCTGCAACTCGAGGTGGTATGGGGGAGGCAGAAGGGCTGGCAAAAGGAAAAAATTTCTCATCAAACGTGACATCACGAGAGAGGTAAACGCGGGCTATGGGCAGATGAAGACATTTATACCCTTTGTGGCGAATGCTATAACCAACGAACACACACTGTTGAGATCTAAAAGCAAGTTTGTGTGTGTTGTAGGGACGCATGTTGGGCCAACAAGCACAACCAAACGTACGAAGAGACGTATAGTCTGGTTTGGTGTTAAACAACTTCTCCATAGGACTAAGGTTTCCAATGACACGACTAGGAAGTCGATTGATAAGATAGCATGCCGAAAGATAGGCCTCATCCCAAAAACGTAGCGGCATAGACGCATGTGATAACAAAGATAGCCCCATGCCAACAATATGACGGTGCTTCCTCTCAGCTGAACCATTTTGCTGGTGTGTATGTGGGCAGGATACATGATGCATAATGCCAAGTTGACGAAAAAATGTGTTGCTAAGCTTTTCGTATTCCCCACCCCAATCAGATTGAACACATAAGATCTTTCGAGATAGGAGGCGTTGAACTTGAGCAAGGAAGTCACGAAAAACATCAAACACATCACATTTTCTTTTGAGAAGATAAATCCACACAAACTTACTATAATCATCAATAAATGAGACATAGTACTGGAACCCACCAGATGATGTTTTGGCGGGTCCCCACACATCCTAAAAAATAAGTTCTAAGGGAAAGGAAGAAACACTTGAGGTTCTAGGAAAAGGAAGCTGGTGTGCTTTGCCTTGTTGACATGCATTACACACATGGGTCATAGACCGACTACAAGAAGATAGTTTATTGGATGATAAAACATGTTGAACGACTTGAGTGGACGGGTGGCCAAGCCTTGCGTGCCAATCTTCAGCTGACAACCTAATCGAAGACAGGGCATGGTGAGATGATGGCCGAATGGGGTAAAGCCCGTTTTCACATCTGCCTTGAAGTAGAACCCTCTTGGTGATCAAATCCTTCATAAGAAAATGAGTAGGGTAATACTTTAGATAAGCACGGTTATCAATGGCAAGACGATTGACAGAAAGAGATTCTTGTCAGCATTAGGAACATGCAAGATATTACGGAGTTTGAGATTTGCAGAAGGAGTAGGAAGAATTGCATGACCACGATGAGCTATGTGCAAACCTGAACCGTCGGCTGTGTGGATGCGATCTCTCCCTGGGTACTTCTCCCAGACCGTGAGGCGATCCAGATCGCCGGTGATGTGGTCCGTGGCCCCGGTGTCATTGAACCAGGCGGGGTCACCTAGGATGGACGGGGGAGAAGCAGCAACAAGCCCTGCCATCTTGGACTGTGGAGGCTGAAAGGCATGGTTGTAGCGCTGGCCGCACTCCCAGGCGTAATGCCCAGGGCCACGGTAGAGCTGACACTAGACGCGGTTGTCACCGCGGTCGCCGTAGTCACTGCGATCACCACCACGGTTGCCACCAAAATCGCCTTGCTGGCGCGTGCCACCACCACCGCGGTTCCCGCGATCACCACCGCGGGAGTTGTTGTTGTAGCCACCGCGATCTCCGGAGTTGCCGTGACCCTTGCCGCGGTAGTTGCCCTTGCCCCGGTTGGTGTTGTTGTTGTTGTTGCCGTTCGAGTCCCGGGCGACTTAGTTGACGGAGGAGCCACCGGGCTGAAGATGAAGACGAGCGGCGTTGTACTCGCGGCGGCGTTTGAAGGCGATCACATGGGAGTAGAACTCACCAAGCGACATGCCCTCAAGGCGGGTGGTAGCAGCTGTGATGAGGGGCTCGTAGTCGCTGTCGAGGCCGGTGATGATGGCGGTGATGATGTCCTCATCACGCATGGCACGGCCTGATGACCCACAAGTAGTCCTTTCGATAAGTAAGAGTGTCGAACCCAACGAGGAGTAGCAGGAAATGACAAGCGGTTTTCAACAAGGTATTCTCTGCAAGCACTGAAATTATCGGTAACAGATAGTTTTGTGATAAGGTAATTTGTAACGAGTAACAAGAAATGAAAGTAAATAAGGTGCAGCAAGATGGCCCAATCCTTTTTGTAGCAAAGGACAAGCCTGGACAAACTCTTATATGAAGGAAAACGCTCCCGAGGACACATGGGAATTATCGTCAAGCTAGTTCTCATCACGCTCATATGATTCGCGTTCGTTACTTTGATAATTTGGTATGTGGGTGGACCGGTGCTTGGGTGCTGCCCTTCCTTGGACAAGCATCCCAATTATATTAACCCCTATTGCAAGCATCCGCAACTACAAAAGAAGTATTAAGGTAAACCTAACCATAGCATGAAACATATGGGTCCAAATCAGCCCCTTATGAAGCAACTCATAAACTAGGGCTTAAGCTTCTATCACTCTAGCAACCCATCATCTACTTATTACTTCCCAATGCCTTCCTCTAGGCCCAAACAATGGTGAAGTGTCATGTAGTCGACGTTCACATAACACCACTAGAGGAGAGACAACATACATCTCATCAAAATATTGAACGAATACCAAATTCACATGACTACTTATAGCAAGACTTCTCCCATGTCCTCAGGAACAAACGAAACTACTCACGAATCATATTCATGTTCATAATCAGAGGGGTATTAATATGCATAAAGGATCCGAACATATGATCTTCCACCAAATAAACCAACTAGCATCAACTACAAGGAGTAATCAACACTACTAGCAACCCATAGGTACCAATCTGAGGTTTTGGGACAAAGATTGGATACAAGAGATGAACTAGGGTTTTAGAGGAGATGGTGCTGGTGAAGATGTTGATGGAGATTGACCCCCTCCCGATGAGAGGATCGTTGGTGATGACGATGGTGATGATTTCCCCCTCCCGGAGGGATGTTTCCCCAGCAGAACAGCTCCGCCGGAGCCCTAGATTGGTTCCGCCTAGGTTCCGCCTCGTGGCGGCGGTGTTTCGTCCCCAAAGCTTGCTTATGATTTTTTCCAGGGTGAAAGACTTCATATAGCAGAAGATGGGCACCGGAGGCCTGCCAGGGGGCCCACGAGGCAGGGAGCGCGCCCAGGGGGTAGGGCGCGCCCCCCACCCTCGTGGATGGTGGGTGGCCCCCCTCTGGTTGATTCTTTCGCCAATATTTTTTATTAATTCCAAAAACTGCCTCGATGAAGTTTCAGGACTTTTGGAGCTGTGCAGAATAGGTCTCTAATATTTGCTCATTTTTCAACCCAGAATTCCAACTGCCGGCATTCTCCCTCCTCATGTAAACCTTGTAAAATAAGAGGAAAAAGGCATAAGTATTGTGGCATAATGTGTAATAACATCCCATAATGCAATAAATATCGATATAGAGGCATGATGCAAAATGGACGTATCAACTCCCCCAAGCTTAGACCTCGCTTGTCCTCAAGCGGAAGCCGATAACGAAAAATATGTCCACATGTTTAGAGATGGAGGTGTCGATAAAATAAAATACGGACATGAGGGCATCATGATCATTCTTATAACAGCAACATATATATATTGTCATATGATTTCTTATGCTAAAGTAACAATCTATTCACAATGTAAAGTATGAATCATAAACTTCATTGAGAACCAACAAACTATAATCTCAGTCATTGAAGCAATTGCAATTTATCATAACATCGGAAAAAGTCAATATAAGAGCTTTTCAGCAAGTCCACACACTCAACTATCATTTAGTCTTTCACAATTGCTAACACTCACACAATATTTATGGTTATGGAGTTTTAATCGGACACAGAGAAAGATAGGGGCTTATAGTGTTGCCTCCCAACCTTTTACCTCAAGGGTAATGTCAACAATAATAATTCATGCTAACTTACATCCAATTGGATATATATATCAGGATCTTTCCAACACAAGGTGCTTGCCAAAGGATTAAATGTAAAAAGGAAAGGTGAAGATCACCATGACTCTTGTATAAGGTATAAGACAAAAGTAAAAGATAGGCCCTTCGCAGAGGGAAGCAGAGGTTGTCATGTGCTTTTATGGTTGGATGCACGAAATCTTAATGCAAAAGAACATCATTTTATATTGCCACTTGTGATATGGACCTTTATTATGCAGTCCGTCGCTTTTATTTCTTCCATATCACAAGATCGTATAAAGCTTATTTTCTCCACACTAATAAATCATACATATTTCGAGAGCAATTTTTTATTGCATACAAGAATGACAACTTACTTGAAGGATCTTACTCAATCCATAGGTAGGTATGGTGGACTCTCATGGCAAAACCGGGTTTAAGGATATTTGGAAGCACAAGTAGTATCTCTACTTGGTGCAAAGAATTTGGCTAGCATGAGAGGGAAAGGCAAGCTCAACATGTTGGATGATCCATGATGAAAGAATATGTGGTGCCCCCATGTTTGGTTTTGGTAATTGACGACAATCTCTATGGACTAATGGTTGCCTTGAGTTATATTTGAAGGTTTTGTCCATAGGCTTTTCTTGGAGTACATGTGTTGGTTTCAAGGAGAGTTTGTGTTGACCAAGGTGCTATTAAGGAATTATCCAAAGATTGGTCATGTGAGAGTTGAGCTTATTGCAAGCATGTCTTGAAGAAGAAGATTGTGTGATCATTCATGTTTACCTTCAAGACATCATCCAAATGAAGAGAGTTGGAAAGATTCTAGGTTGATCAAGACTAAGTCAAGAGTGAATCAAGTTGATCAACTCACAAAGCGTAGAAGATGTACCGAGAGGGATCAAGTGATCCCATGGTATGGTAAGCATTGTCCATTGTGCTTTGTGTACTAACCCATGGTCTATGTGAGAGTTCTATGTGGGGTTAGGTACGTGTTCATGGGCTTGCGTCAAGAGGAAGATATCACTCAACCCATGGAGAGGATGACATCAAGTGGTGATCGTCATCAAGATTTCCGTGTGAAAGTTCAAGTGGAGCATCACGAAGAGATCAAGTGCTTGAAGCTTGCCGTCCATTGTGGTGACAATGGACTTGTGAAGATGTGCCGAAGAGTGGCTCACCCATAGTGGACTATGGGGGAGTAATCATCTAGACTTCATCGAGCCAACGCAATCAAGAAAGGTGGTCCAACTTGAGGGAGTCAAGATCGTCATCATCTAGCTCAAGTGGACCATGTGCAAGGCAAAGGTTTGCCCTTGATAGGTTTTCTATTTTACCGGTCTCATGGTGGTAGTTGGGAGACCGGGTTATAGGGTCGATAGCCGTACTATCAAGGGGGGCTCTCAAGTGAGTAGCTTGATCGCATCGTTCGTCGAGAGCTCAAACCATTGCATCCTTGCATCATGTTTCTTGGTTCTTGTTTGGTTCTCTTTGTGAGTCTTAGAGCTTATGGTCATCTTGATGACAAGCTTGAGTTCATCGAAAACGGAGTTTGCATGCGTCTTCTATGATGTTTTCGATGTTGGAAGTTTTGCTGATCTTATCCGAGGAAGGGTTCTCACCATTTTCTTTTGGGCCTTTTCTCATTTGCTTCTTATTGGTATTTCTATCAAGATTGTGTTAGCCCTTGTCGCTAGCTTTCCAACAAACTTGGTTTCGTCGAATTCGGAGTCCGTTTGTAGAAATTGTGTCAGTTTTGGTGTCCTTTAAAGGGGCTGCTGCGGATGTAATTTTTTAGTACCGCTCTTGGGAGCGGTACTACCGCTTGGAGCAGTACTACCACGGCTCCTGAGCGGTAGTACCGCTCCAGAGCTGTACTACCGCGGCTCCTGAGCGGTAGTACCGCTCCGGACCAAAATCTCGTGTTTTGCTCAGCGGAAGTAGGCACGAAAGTATTTTTTTGTACCGCTCGCAAGCAGTAGTACCGCTACCACTTGCGGTAGTACCGTGAGGTCGAGAGGTAGTACCGTGGGGACGAGCGGTAGTACCGCTCCGGCGGTTCTACTGGCCTTTTGCCTCCCCGCTGTTGTTTTTCAAAGGGGTACTACCGCCCTAGCGGTAGTACCGCTCCTTGGAGCGGTAGTACCGCTCTGTGCGGGCTGTGAGCATAACGGTTGGATTTTCCCCCACCTATAAAAGGAGGTCTTCTTCCCCGTTGAACCTTATCCTTTGAGCTCGTGTTCTTCCCCCATTGTTGACCTTCTTCGAGCTTGCTAACTCTCAATCCCTCCATGGATTCTTGCTAGTTTTTGAGGGAAAAGAGAGAGGAGATCTAGATCCACATTTCCACCAATCACTTTCTCCTCTATGTGAGGGGAACCCCTTGGATCTAGATCTTGGAGTTCTTGGTGTTCTCCTTCTTGTTCTTCCTCTCATTTTCTTCCCTAGCATTAGTTGCTTCGGTGGGATTTGAGAGAGGAGGACTTGGGCACTCCGTGTGCCCTTGCCATTGCATTTGGTGCATCGGTTTGAGTTCTCCACAGTGATACGTGGAAGTTACAAGTTGAGAAGCTTATTACTCTTGGGTGCTTGGTACCCTTGAGCTTGTTTCTCTTGGGTGCTTGGGCGCCCTAGACGGTTGGTGGTGTTCGGAGCTCAATCATTGTGGTGTAAAGCTCCGGGCAAGCGTCGGGGTCTCCAATTAGGTTGTGGAGATCACCCCGAGCAATTTGACGGGTTCCGGTGACCGCCCCCAAGGGTTGCCAAAGTGTACGGGTTCGGTGACCGCCCCCAAGGGTTGCCATTTGTACGGGTTCGGTGACCGCCCCCAAGGGTTGCCATTTGTACGGGTTCGGTGACCGCCCTCAAGGGTCCCTTAGTGGAATCACGACATCTTGCATTGTGCGAGGGCGTGAGGAGATTACGGTGGCCCTAGTGGCTTCTTGGGGAGCATTGTGCCTCCACACCGCTCCAAACGGAGATTAGCATCCGCAAGGGTGTGAACTTCGGGATACATCGTCGTCTCCGCGTGCCTCGGTTATCTCTTACCCGAGCCCTTTACTTATGCACTTTACTTTGTGATAGCCATATTGTTTCTTGTCATATATCTTGCTATCACCTAAGTAGTTTTTCTTGCTTAGCATAAGTTGTTGGTGCACATAGGTGAGCCTAGTTGTTGTAGGTTTTGTGCTTGACAAATTAACCGCTAGGTTTATTCCGCATTTGTTCAAGCCTCAACCGTAATTATTTTAAAGCGCCTATTCACCCCCCTCTAGGCGACATCCACGATCTTTCACATGACAATATACTTTATTTCAGATATAAGAGAACATAACTCATTACGTTGTCTTCCTTGTCCAACATCAACTTTTTAGCATGTCATATCTTAATGAGTGCCCACAATCATAAAATATGTCCAAGATAGTATATTTATATGTTAAAACCTCTCTTTCTTTATTACTTCCTATTAATTGCAACGATGACCAAAACTATGTTTGTCAACTCTCAACAACTTTTATTCATCATACTCTTTATATGTGAAGTCATTACTCTCCATAAGATCAATATGATCTCTTTACTTCTTTTTATTCTTTCTTTTATTCCCTCAAGATCATAGTAAGATAATCAAGCCCTTGACTCAGAACTAATCTTTATTATATATAGCTCACGGACTCGATTACATAGAAGGAACATAAAGCAAAACTCAAGACTAGATCATACTAAAATTTTATTCTACTAGATCGAGATATTACCAAAAGGATCGAACTAAGAAAAAGGTAAAGATAGGAGTGTGATGGTGATACGATACCGGGGCACCTCCCCCAAGCTTGGCAGTTGCCAAGGGGAGTGCCCATACCCATGTGTTTATGTCTCTTTCTTCGGAGGTGGTGATGTGATATTCTTGGCGATGATGCCCCTCAGGATACGATTCTCTTCCTCGAGCTTATTGACTTGTTGCTTGAGGTCCATTATTTCCTTACGGAGCTTACCTGTGACGGCTAAAGCTCCTTTCACCCATAGATGTTGCATAGCTGCGGGAAAACAAGTAACACTCTCTTTCATATTTTCATAAGAAAGAAATTTAACATTGGAGGGGATGACCGAGTTTGGAATAGCTGAGCTCTGTAATTCCCCCATCGTGAATCCGGCTCGGAAACGGGAAGTAACTTCTTGATCCTCCTCCATGGCATCTATCCTTTTCAAGTCGGCCTCCATCTCTTCCTCCGTTGATGGCCCAAAGTGGTCATCATCACTGTTTGCTCTTGGCCCCGGTGTTGGATTAGACACCCGGCTCTCCCCGACTGACTCTTGAGAAGACATCTTGCTCTAATCTGCGGCAGAAACAACTCGAAACAAAAAAAGAGGATATTTGCGTGGTACGGTGGTCAAAACCTTCGGGAGATTATATAATGGATTTTTACCGACCAAAAGAAGTATCGTGCAAGAAAACGGAGTTCGGAGGGCACACGAGGTGCCCACGAGGCAGGGGGCGCGCCCTCCACCCTCATGGATGCCTCGTGTCCCTTTTAGACTACTTCTTATATTCCTATTTTCTTAAATATTCCAAAACGGAGAAAAATTGCTATTAGAACTGTCTTGGAGTCGGTTTACTTACCATACCACATACCTGTTCCTTTTCGGAGTCTGAAACGTTCTGGAAAGTGTCCCTTATATATTCCTCCGGGGTTACGGTTTCAATAACATTGGTTTCAACATTTATGGGATTAGCTGAGATATAATGTTTGATTCTTTGACCGTTCACCACCTTTGGATTTGTGCCTTCAAAGTTGTTGATTTTTATGGCACCGAAACGATAGACCTCCTCGATAACGTAAGGACCTTCCCATTTAGAGAGAATTTTTCCTGCAAAAAATCTTAAACGAGAGTTGAATAGCAACACATAATCACCTACATTAAACTCATCCTTTTGTATCCTTTTGTCATGCCATCTTTTAACTTTTTCTTTAAACAATTTGGCATTCTCATAGGCCTGGGTTCTCCATTCATCAAGTGAGCTAATGTCAAATAGTCTCTTCTCACCGGCAAGTTTGAAATCATAATTGAGCTCTTTAATGGCCCAATATGCCTTATGTTCTAGTTCGAGAGGTAAGTGACATGCTTTTCCATAAACCATTTTATACGGAGACATACCCATAGGATTTTTATATGCAGTTGTATAGGCCCATAAAGCATCATCAAGTTTCTTGGACCAATTCTTTCTAGACCTATTAACAGTCTTTTGCAAAATTAATTTGAGCTCTCTATTACTCAATTCTACTTGACCAATAGACTGCGGGTGATATGGAGATGCAATTCTATGATTAACATCATACTTAGCAAGCATTTTACGAAAAGCACCATGAATAAAATGTGAACCACCATCAGTCATTAAATATCTAGGGACTCCAAACCTCAGGAAAATAACTTCTTTAACCATCTTAATAGAGGTGTTATGATCAGCACTACTAGTTGGAATAGCTTCTACCCACTTAGTAACGTAATCAACATCAACTAAAATATGTGTATACCCGTTAGAGGAAGGAAACGGTCCCATATAATCAAAGCCCCAAACATCAAATGGTTCAATAACAAGTGAATAATTCATAAGCATTTCTTGACGTCTACTAATATTACCAATTCTTTGACATTCATCACAAGACAAGACAAACTTACGGGCATCTTTGAAGAGAGTAGGCCAATAAAAACCGGATTGCAATACCTTATGTGCAGTTCTATCTCCAGCGTGGTGTCCTCCATAACCCTCGGAGTGACACTTGCGTAGGATCTGTTCCTGTTCATGCTCAGGTATACAACGTCTAATAACACCATCTACTCCTTCTTTATAAAGGTGTGGGTCATCCCAGAAGTAATGTCTTAAATCATAGAAAAACTTTTTCTTTTGCTGGTATGTGAAACTAGGTGGTATAAATTTAGCAACAATGTAATTAGCATAATCAGCATACCATGGAGCAGTACGAGAAGCATTTATGACAGCTAATTGTTCATCAGGAAAGCTATCATCAATAGGTAGTGGGTCATCAAGAACATTCTCTAACCTAGACAAGTTGTCTGCAACGGGGTTCTCAGCTCCCTTTCTATCAATAATATGCAAATCAAATTCTTGTAGCAAGAGAACCCATCTAATAAGTCTAGGTTTAGCATCTTTCTTTTCCATAAGATATTTAATAGCAGCATGATCAGTGTGAACAGTTACTTTAGAATCAACAATATAAGGTCTGAACTTATCACAAGCGAATACAACTGCTAAAAATTCCTTCTCAGTAGTAGCATAATTTCTCTGGGCACTGTCTAGAGTTTTACTAGCATATTGGATAACATTTAATTTCTTATCAACTCTTTATCCTAAAACAGCACCTACAGCATAATCACTAGCATCACACATAATTACAAAGGGCAAATTCCAATCAGGTGGTTGAACAATAGGTGTAGAAATCAAGACTTTCTTAAGTATTTCAAATGCTTCTACACAATCATCATCAAAGATAAAAGGAACATCTTTTTGTAAGAGATTAGTCAGAGGCCTAGAAATTTTTGAGAAGTCCTTAATGAACCTCCTATAAAAACCGGCATGACCAAGGAAACTTCTTATACCTTTGATGTCCTTAGGACACGGCATCTTTTCAATAGCATAAACTTTAGCTTTATCAACTTCAATACCTCTTTCAGAAATTTTATGCCAAGACAATACCTTCATTAACCATAAAGTGGCACTTTTCCCAATTCAAGACAAGATTAGTTTCTTCACATCTCTGCAAAACTCGATCAAGGTTGCTTAAGCAATCATCAAAAGAAGTTCCGTAAACGGAGAAATCATCCATGAAAACCTCAACAATCTTTTCACAAAAGTCAGAGAATATAGCAGTCATACATCTTTGAAAGGTAGCAGGTGCATTACATAAACCAAAAGGCATACGTCTATAAGCAAAGGTATCGAAAGGGCAAGTAAAAGTGGTATTTTCTTGATCCTCTTTTGACACAGGTATTTGAGAGAAACCAGAATAACCATCTAGAAAGCAAAAATGTGTATGTTTGGATAATCTTTCTAGCATTTGATCAATAAAAGGTAAAGGGTAATGATCCTTTTTAGTAGCTTTATTTAATTTGCGGAAATCAATTACCATTCTATAACCTGTAATAATTCTTTGTGGGATCAATTCATCTTTATCATTAGGAACAACGGTAATACCTCCCTTCTTAGGGACACAATGGACAGGACTTACCCACTGACTATCAGCAACGGGATAAATTATACCTGCCTCCAGAAGCTTTAATATTTCTTTTCTTACCACTTCTTTCATCTTAGGATTTAACCGTCGTTGGTGATCAACAACGGTTTAGCGTCTTTCTCCATTTTTATTTTGTGTTGGCATAGAGTGGGACTAATGCCCTTAAGGTCATCAAGAGTATATCCAATAGCAGCACGATGCTTCTTCAGAGTTTTCAATAATTTCTTTTCTTCATGCTCTGAAAGGTTAGCACTAATAATAACAGGATATATCTTTTTCTCATCAAGATAAGCATATTTAAGAGTATCAGGTAATGGTTTAAGCTCAAACACGGGATCACCCTTGGGTGGAGGAGGATCCCCTAGGATTTCAACAGGCAAGTTGTGTTTCAAAATAGGTCCCTGTTTAAAGAATACTTCATCTATTTCCCTTCTTTCATTCATAAACATATCATTTTCATGGTCGAGCAAATATTGTTCTAAAGGATCATTAGGAGGCACGGCAATAGAGGCAAGACCAATAATTTCATCTTTACTAGGTAATTCTTTATCATGGGGTTGTCTACGAAATTTAGCAAAATTAAACTCATGAGACATATCCCCCAAACCAATAGTAACAACATCCTTTTTGCAGTCTATCCTAGCATTAACAGTATTCAAGAAGGGTCTACCAAATATAATGGGACAAAAGTTATCTTGTGGGGAACCAAGAACAAGAAAATCAGCAGGATATTTAACTTTCCCATACAAGACTTCGACATCTCTAACAATCCCAACTGGTGAAATAGTATCTCTATTGGCAAGCTTAATTGTAACATCAATTTCTTCTATCTCAGCAGGTGCAATATCATGCATAATTTCTTTGTATAAGGAATGAGGTATTGCACTTGCACTAGCACCCATATCACATAAGACATGATAGCAATGATCTCCTATTTTAACAGAAATAACAGGCATGCCTACAACAGGTCTATGTTTATTTTTAGTATCAGGTCTAGCAATTCTAGCAGCTTCATCACAGAAGTAAATAACATGGCCATCAATATTATCAGCCAAGAGATATTTAACCATAGCAATACTAGGTTCAAATTTAATTTGCTCAGGGGGTGTAGGTCTTCTAGTGTTACTCTTACGAACCACAGTTGAGGCTTTAGCATGATCCTTTATTCTAACAGGGAAAGGTGGTTTCTCAATATAAGCAGTAGGAACAATAGGATCAACATTATAATTGATAGTCTTTTCTTCAACTTTAATAGGTGCAACTACTTTTACTTCAATAGGAGGATTATATTTAAACCACTTCTCCTTAGGGAGATCAACATGAGAAGCAAAAGATTCACAGAAAGAAGCTACTATCTCAGAGTCAAGTCCATATTTAGTGCTAAATTCATGGAAAACATCGGTATCCATAAAAGATTTAACACAATAAAACTTAGGTGTTATACCTGACTCCTTACCTTCGTCGAGGTCCCAATCTTCAGAGTTGCGTTTAATTCTTTCCAATAAATCCCATTTGAATTCAATAGTCTTCATCATAAAAGAGCCAGTACAAGAAGTATCGAGCATGGAGCGATTATTGAGAGAAAGCCGAGCATAAAATTTTGAATAATAATTTCTCTTGAGAGCTCATGATTGGGGCATGAATATAACATTGACTTAAGCCTCCCCCAAGCTTGAGCGATGCTTTCTCCTTTGCGAGGCCAAAAATTATATATATAATTGTGATCACGATGAACAAGATGCATAGGATAAAACTTCTGATGAAATTCCAATTTCAATCGGTTGTAGTTCCACGATCCCATATCATCGCATAGCCTAAACCATGTCAATGCCTTTCCCTTCAAAGATAAAGGGAAGACCTTCTTCTTGATAACATCCTCGGGCATACCTGCAAGCTTAAATAATCCACAAACTTCATCCACATAGATTAGGTGCAAATCGGGATGTAATGTTCCATCTCCTGTAAAAGGATTAGCTAGCAGTTTCTCTATCATACCCGAAGGAATTTCAAAGTAAAAATTTTCAGTAGGTTCAGTAGGTTGAGGAGCAACTCTTTTCTCTACTAGTCGGGGTGAAGATACCCCGAACAAGCCCCTCAAAGGATTATGTTCCATAATAACAAGTGACAGTAAATTTCATCACACTATATAAATCTTCCCTTACCAAATTCCACCTACCAAAGACGCTTCACTCCCCGGCAACGGCGCCAGAAAAGAGTCTTGATGACCCACAAGTATAGGGGATCTATCGTAGTCCTTTCGATAAGTAAGAGTGTCGAACCCAACGAGGCGCAGAAGGAAATGACAAGCGGTTTTCAGCAAGGTTTTCTCTGCAAGCACTGAAATTATCGATAACAGATAGTTTTGCGATAAGGTAATTTGTAACGAGTTACAAGTAATGAAAGTAAATAAGGTGCAGCAAGATGGCCCAATCCTTTTTGTAGCAAAGGACAAGCCTGGACAAACTCTTATATGAAGGAAAACGCTCCCGAGGACACATGGGAATTATCGTCAAGCTAGTTTTCATCACGCTCATATGATTCGCGTTCGTTACTTTGATAATTTGGTATGTGGGTGGACCGGTGCTTGGGTGCTGCCCTTCCTTGGACAAGCATCCCACTTATGATTAACCCCTATTGCAAGCATCCGCAACTACAAAAGAAGTATTAAGGTAAACCTAACCATAGCATGAAACATATGGATCCAAATCAGCCCCTTACGAAGCAACTCATAAACTAGGGTTTAAGCTTCTGTCGCTCTAGCAACCCATCATCTACTTATTACTTCCCAATGCCTTCCTCTAGGCCCAAACAATGGTGAAGTGTCATGTAGTCGACGTTCACATAACACCACTAGAGGAGAGACAACATACATCTCATCAAAATATCGAACGAATACCAAATTCACATGACTACTTATAGCAAGACTTCTCCCATGTCCTCAGGAACAAACGTAACTACTCACAAATCATATTCATGTTCATAATCAGAGGGGTATTAATATGCATAAAGGATCTAAACATATGATCTTCCACCAAATAAACCAACTAGCATCAACTACAAGGAGTAATCAACACTACTAGCAACCCACAGGTATCAATCTGAGGTTTTGGGACAAAGATTGGATAGAAGAGATGAACTAGGGTTTTAGAGGAGATGGTGCTGGTGAAGATGTTGATGGAGATTGACCCCCTCCCGATGAGAGGATCGTTGGTGATGATGATGGTGATGATTTCCCCCCTCCCGGAGGGATGTTTCCCCGGCAGAACAGCTCCGCCGGAGCCCTAGATTGGTTCTGCCAAGGTTCCGCCTCGTGGCGGCGGTGTTTCATCCCGAAAGCTTGCTTATGATTTTTTCCAGGGTGAAAGACTTCATATAGCAGAAGATGGGCACCGAAGGCCTGCCAGGGGGCCCACGAGGCAGGGGGGCGCGCCCAGGGGGCTATGGCGCGCCCCCCACCCTCGTGGATGGTGGGTGGCCCCCTCTGGTTGATTCTTTTGCCAATATTTTTTTATTAATTCCAAAAACTGCCTCCGTGAAGTTTTAGGACTTTTGGAGCTGTGCAGAATAGGTCTCTAATATTTGCTCCTTTTCCAGCCCAGAATTCTAGCTGCCGGCATTCTCCCTCTTCATGTAAACCTTGTAAAATAAGAGAGAAAAGGCATAAGTATTGTGGCATAATGTGTAATAACAACCCATAATGCAATAAATATTGATATAAAGGCATGATGCAAAATGGACGTATCACGGCCGACAGCTGCAAGCTGATCAGCGTTGGCGCGGATCTTGGCGAAGTAGTCCGCCATGGAAAGATTTCCCTTCCTGAAGACTGCCATGTCCAGTTTGATCTAGACGATACTGGCGCGACAGTGGGTGGTGTACATCTCCTTGACATGCACCTAGATGGCACGAGAAGTTTCCAACCGATGCACCTGCTGCAGTACCTCATCGGAGAGAGAGGCAAGGAGGTAGCTAAGGATGATCTGGTCCTGGCGGTACCAGGTGATATACTCCGGATTGGGAGCGCGCACCCCCTTGTCATCGGGGTCCAGGAGCTTGTCAGAGGCTGGGAGAGTGTCATCGACGTAGCTTGTGGCTCCGGCTATGCGCAGGGGAGGAAGGACTTGAGCCCTCCATAGGAGAAAGTTGGAGGTGGTAAACTTGGCGGTGATGAGACTAGCGGAGGGAGGGGGAACGGAAGAGGCCGGCGGCCCATTGAAGGTGGCGGGCAGGGAGAGCGTGGTTAGGGCCGAGGAGGAGGAAGCGGAAGCCGTAGGGGAGCCCATCGTGCGATTACGCGGGATGGCCTGATACCATGTGAAATGAAGGGAAAGTAGATTGGATCGGCGCACTCAATACGGTGGCCTTGGTATATATATGGGTGAAATTAGGGCACAGATTACGTAAGTTGTTACAGGAGATAAGTACAGATAATAACAGACTCCTAGATCACAACAATATACAGTTTAACAACCGAGACAAATAATTCAGTGGAGACACTTCAGATGACCAGGAGTACTTCTAGTACAAATTAGAATTTTTGAAACATTTTCGTCCAAGTATAAACAAATTACACTGAAATTTAGAAATTTATTAAGTGGGGACCACTGTCCCACTCGGCTGTACTTGGGTCTGTTTGCCGGAAAATGCTACGCACCACCGACATCGACAAACCAATTGTCTCCTC
Source organism: Triticum aestivum (assembly GCF_018294505.1). Taxonomy (NCBI): domain Eukaryota; kingdom Viridiplantae; phylum Streptophyta; class Magnoliopsida; order Poales; family Poaceae; genus Triticum; species Triticum aestivum. The sequence goes on from NC_057811.1 coordinate 140,800,549, forward strand.
ACAAAAAAGCAGCTGGCCCACAGAGGAACAGTAGGCTTGGTAACAAAACTGCCACATTGCGAAATAAAATAGACAAGTACAAAAAAGGAATTTAATCCCTCTAATTCGAATCTCACAAACTCACATCACGTACGTTTGACAACGCTATAAAATATTAAACCGCGTGCCAAGGCGACCGTACCCTGCTACTTCTACTTCTATCTGGACAAGATAATTGCAAGTTTATCAAAAGCAAATTGTGTCTTGGTAGTTGGTTCTCGAAAATTTTGTTGGTCTAAATAAGACGAAAGGAACCAGCTGTCATCGTCTTCAGCCATGACGTGACGATGCATAGTTACTCATGCTATCACAAAATCGACAAAAACTCGGAGTGGTTGGCTCCATAGGGCCGAAGACTGGCGCATGACCAAGAGGAGAACATGCCATTTTGTGAAAGACCGTTGTTGTGAGCCGCAAGGTGTCGCTTGTACACATAGAATAACTGTGCAGGTTAGGTGGACTGTCGGCCTAGTGGGAAACTGGGTACCCAGGGCCGACGGACCGAGGGCTAGACGGTGTCACCCGGCAAGAAGCCCCGTGCTAGATGACGCAGCTGGAAGCTCTGCTGCCGAACCATACATGGGCTCCTCGAAAAATGTCGCCATGGGGCAGTAAAACCCGACTAGGGCTTCCCGTGATCGATTCAGAAAGTTCTTTTGCCCTGCGCGACTCCGCCGAAGGAGGTGAGAGACGGTCTGACAGGGGCATTTAATGCAAGCCACCCCGCTGTAGTGGATGGTGTCAGCAACTGAGAGAGGATGCGACACTGGTGCCTTTTGACTTTGGGCACGGATGGGAGCGCGCCATTCCGAAGGTCATCCATAGTGACCTTCGGAGCTTCACCTACCCAGCGTGCTGCTACAGGAGTGTCATGTACCAGCTCACGCGGGATGGGTCAAAATCCATCCCCCATCGTGTCCGACCAGCGTAGATGGTTTTCCATTCTCTTGCCTTGGTTGGAGCTGAACATGTGGCAACCCTCCGTTGGAAGTGGGGAGGACTAGGTTCAGTATAAATAGAGGACGACCATGACCTGAAAGCGAGTCGACTCACATACCCAACTAAGAATACACATTGTAGCCACTCGGCCACAAAGACACATCAATATCATCCTAGAGCAGGAGTAGGGTATTACACCTACGGTGGCCTGAACCTGGGTAGTTCCGGTGTGCTCTAGTTTCTGCTTCTCTTTCTGGTGATCGATGACTTAGGAGACCAAACGCGTTCAGTCCCTTGTTGAACTCACAAAGGGTGGTAGCAAGCAACCCAATGCCAGGTTCTTAGACATCGACATTTGGCGCGCCATGTAGGGGAATGAGGCATTTTGTTCCCTCTGTTTGCGTTATCTTTATCGCCATTTTCCTTTGTGTCGCGAGGCCAACTCGGTCATGGCATCAAGGGCATGCAAGGCGTCCTTCGCTCTAGTGAACAACAGGGACGCGCGCTGTGAAGTGCGGCATTGCTGCTAGGACACCCCGAACGCCGCCCAACATGTGACACCCCGATAGTTAAGCTACATTAATCATCTTCATTGATGAGCTCCTGTCCTTTAAAATAAATTCCAATGCTTACAAGGTGAGGCACCTTTATTTGGAGACAACGGATTCAGATTTCTTTTCCACAAAAAGCAGCAAGCGCTCCAGGGCAAGGCAACTGGAGTGGATGATGTTGTGTAGTGAGGCCTCTGACAGATTAACCACCACAAGTGCAAGTTTTTTTTAGCAACAGGAGTCGAAGCATTTACTAGATTGTCTACTAGATGGCACCGGGCCAAGGTGGCGGTGTGGAGAGAGGAAGAAAACCATGAGATGGACATCGGTGGTGAGGGCACAGATACAACGGTTGGTGGTAAGCTATTTTCGTAGTAAGAGTAGAACTCAAGCTGCTGGAGTTTTTCGAAGTGATGGGATGCACTACTAGGGAAATGCTTATACACAAGAGCTCACCAGTAGGGCTTTAAAAAGGAAGCGCTGCCGTTAAATAGCAGTAGCGCTTGGGCAGAACGAGCGCTGCTACTATGCGCATAGAAGTGGAACTATAGCTAGAAAACACGCCACTACTACAATTGCCAGACCGTTGCAGGTAGGCCAGGGATACTAGTAGCGCTCATACGTTAAAAGCGCTACTGCTATTGAACTTAGCAATAGCAGTTTCCTCTAACCAATGGTACTGCTAAATTCAGTCCCCTCCTAATAAGACCAAAATTTAGTCCCACCTCGCTCCGCAAACAGAATATTTACCACCTTAAATATGGTGCTTCTCAAACCATCACAACCACTTGGTCTTCATGAGAATCGGGGAAGATTCCTATTGACAATTTAGATTCTACACAAAAAGATTATTGATGACCAATGTATTTTTTATTTTTTTTACATGCTTAGCCTTAGCAGTAGCACGTTTTTCACAAGGCACTACTGCTACAGGCATAGCAGGAGCGCTTCTCGAGTTAAAAGCGCTGCTGCTATGGAGTTTAGCAGTAGCGCTTTATCTTAACACGCTCTACTGCTAAGCGCCTATCCAACCGGCCGCGCGCCCCCACTCTCCCTCTCCACTCTCACTCCTGCTCCCCCGCACCCCCCGTTGTCCCCCGCCGTCGTTCCCCGACCACTATCGTCGCCCGCCGCCGCCGCCGCTCCTGCTCCTCCTCCACTGAGGTAGTCTCTCCATCCCTCCTCCCTCCTCCTCCTCTCTCCTCCCTCCTCCCTACCGCGCCCCTCCCTCCTCCTCCGGCCGCCCCCTCCTCCTCCTCCTCCGGCCATGCCCTCCGCCGGCAGCCCTCCTCCCACCGCCCTCCTCCCCCTCCTCCTCTATCCTCCCTCCTCCCACCGCCCTCCCCCTCCTCCTCTCTCTCTTTCCTCCTCCTCCTCCCTCATCCCACCCTACTGTTCTTGTATAATGTAGTTTTTTTACTGTTTTTAGTAAGTGTTTAATAGAAATAGTTTATTTAATTAGGAAGTGGTTAATAGAACTAGTTTATTTATAGTAGTGCTTAATAGAACTAGTTGAATTAGTAAGAAAATTAATTATTTTTATTTATAGTAAGTGCTTAGTTGAACTAGTTGAATTAATAGAACTAGTTTATTTTTAGTAAGAAAATTTAGGTATATGAGATCTGATGATCTAATTAAAATTTTACTATAGAACTAGTTTATTTTTAGTAAGAAAATTAATAGAACTAGTTTATTTTTAGTAAGTGCTTAGTTGAACTAGTTGAATTAATAGAACTAGTTGAATTTATGTCATTATAACTTTGTCATCAAAGAATGCTATATGGGATTTGATGATCTAATTAAAATTTTACTCGGTGGAATATGCAGGCTTTGTAGAGTTGTGTCTCCTTGGAGTGATCGTCATCCGAGCTACCTCTACTTCCTCTACACCCAAGTCGGTGAGCTAAAAGTCCACCTCCTCCTTGTCCACTCCTTGGTGTTGAATAGAGCAGAACTAGGGTATTTAGTTATGCTTCTTAACCAAATGAAATGTTCGGGTTATAAGATATATTGAAAAGTTTTTGTCAATATTGAACCATTGAAATGCAATGAGCACTAGTTTATGCTCATGTGCGAAGTGTTGATTCATTTCCGAGTGGCCTATGTTTTGCCGGAGTGTTGATTCATTTCCGTTTTGGCAAATTTCAGGCGCTCGATATGTCATATTTTAGCAAAGGTCATGCCGGATTTTTCCGAGCATGACTTGTGCTAGAATATGTAGGAAATATTGAGTGCCCCGAATTTGCTAGAAAGAGAATTAAATGACATTTTGAGTTGACTTTAAGTCTGTCGGGGCTCCATACATGACAGTCAAAAAATTAGTGAGGGAGAGTCTCCACCATATATGAGAGAAGAAGAATGCCGACTGTTGTCGTGGGGGGCGCTTCTCCTTCTTCTCTTTGTGCCAGACCTTTCACTACAAAAAAATACACTTCCGTGATGATACGTGTTTGTCACAGTAGGTCGCGTTTTTTGTCATGCATGTACATCCATGACAAATTTATGACAGAATCAAGATAGTCATACCTGTGCTGTCGTAGAAGTGTTCCATGACATTACCAAAATTATCATCACGGAAGTGTCCACTTCCATGACGATAAACTGCGCGTCACAGAAGTGCTTTCGTCAAGGGTGACCGACACGTGGCATCCCCCATAACGGAACGCTATTAAGCTATCGGGTTCGGTTTTGGATCCGATAACCCGTTAACAGCCATGACCAATGGGGATTTTCCACGTGTAAAATCATCATTGGCTAGAGGAAACACGTGTCGGCTCACCGTTGGGACAGATGTCATCCACTCATTGGACCCAAAGAGCCTATGATACGTCGACACGTGGCACAGCCCAACAGAGGCCCATTCCTGTGAAAAGGCCGGCCCGTTTGACTTGGTCAAAAGGTGGTGGGTCGACCCATGGCAAGCCTGTTAACGGCCTGTTCGCATATAGCCCATTTACAGCCCGCTAACCCAGGGCCCGTTTACGGCCTAACCGAATTAGGCCCAGTAGCGTCATCTGGGCCGTCCAGTATAATCCAACCCGTTTTAACTTCCGGCCCATGTATGGCCCATGACGTCTTTCGGCCCATATGAGGCCCTTATTACTCTCGGCCCATTAACGGCCCATGGAAAAACTAGCCCGTAATGAACAATGTATCACTTTATACCCATTAACGGCCCGTGGTGAAACTGGCCCGTAATGAACAGTGTATCACTTTATAACCATTAATGGCCCATTATTCCGTTGGGCCGTTTCCAGCCCATGTTATCTTTCGGCCTTCTCAGGGCCCATTTATTCTTGGGCTCATTTCCAGCATTCGGTTACTTACGGCCCGTTACTGTCATTTTCTGCTTGTGGGCCAAATTCAGCCCGTGCTTACAGTCGGCCCGTTTGTGGCCCGTTAATACGTTGGGCCGTTTCATAGCGTCATCAAATACGGCCAATTAACGACGGCCCATTATGGTCGGCCCATGAACGGACGATTCCAACTCTAGCCCGTTTACGGCCATAAAGCGGTATGTTATTGGCCCATGTTTGGGCAATCGATCATACGGCCCGTAGAAGGCCCATTGATAATACGGCCCGTAGAAGGCCCATTGATGATACGGCCCGTAGAAGGCCCATTGTTTCTACGCCCCGTAGAAGGCCCATTGTTTCTACGGCCCGTAGAAGGCCCAGTGTCACTACAGTAAATATGTAGCCCATGGTTATTGTGGCCTAGTTTAAAAAAAGGTTATTGCGGCCACTAGCAAACCGCGGAAAAAGAACAGCACTGACTACAAGCAAACAAATAAACAAGACAACAAGGAAATAAATAAGCAAGCAACTTACGCTAGGCTATCACGGCTATTACACATATTACATCCACTGGGCATCAAAGTTCGCCACCAGTGCAAATATAGGGAACAAAGCAGCATATCATATACACTGGTTGTCAAAGTTGGCGACCAGTGCAAATAAACGCCGCAGCAAAACATGTCCAGAACTGAAACCACTTCAGAAGATCTCAAGAAACAATATCCTGGGTACCCATAATGCTGGCAAGATGCTTAGCAAGCTTATTAACTTTCTCTTGTTTGGCGCTTAAATCCTCCAGCGCTTGCTGTTGCACCAGAAAGTATGCATCTGAATTCTGCAGGGACTTCCTCAGTCCTTCAGCTTCCTGTCGCAACACATCTGATCGATGTCTTTCAACTTGAAGCTGAGACTCAAGAAGACGAACTGATTCAGGCAGCGAGTTCGAAGAGCTTGTGCCAGCAGTAGTGGCCAGTAACTCGAACACTACATCAAGACAGGACTTCTGGGTTCTCTCACTGTCGTCAAGGTAGTTTTTATCAGCTTTCTTGGAGACCAACAGGGATGTCTCACTATCTTGAACCTTATCTGCATTACTTCCTTCACCATTGCATAACGGGGTACTGTTCTCCAATATTTTGTCCGCATTCTAAAAGAGAAACAAGCAGACACATCACAGGTTTACCATGTTGTATATGAAACTCATTTTGGTAAATCAGTTCAGTAGTAAAGTGCACAGGATAACAGCATGAAACAAACATATATCTATGTACCATGGTCACTTTATGGTCTATATCATTCTAGTTTTTGTTGCCAAATCAAGATAGAGACACAGTTCAAATAATATTTGTTCAAGACAAAGCAGAATAGACAGAATATAAGTGTGGGAAACTATAGAGACACTTGTAATGTGCATGACATGAGAACATAACTGTTTATTCAATTGAAACTGAAATCAATATAGAGCAAGTTACAACAGCAAACCAGTTAAAGAAACAAGTTTAAAACATACCTGTTGCGCCATTGGAGTTTCAATTCCATCCTTCAAATTTGAAAATAGTTGGTCTGAGTAAATACAGTGATGCAAGAGCAAAGGAGTATGAACCATAGCTACAGAACCTGACCTGAGAACAATTCTTCTTCTCCTTTAAGCGTTGAGTTGGGATTCGGAGTGGTGGTCCTCGTGCTTTGGGCACTGCAGTTCCCTTACTAACTGCTCGTGTTTGGGTGCTCTGTGGTGGAGACGGTGCTGTGTCAACTGGAACTGGGTTACTATCTGCTGGGGTTGGGGTTAGAAGGGGTGTAGCTGGTTCTCTGTCCAACTGGGTAGGGGTACAATCTGCGAGAGTCTGGGTTATGTGTGGTGGGGCTGGTTCTTGGGCAAGTACAACCGTGGTTCTATCTGCATCAACTGGTAGCACTATCTTTTCTGAAGACCGTGTTGTTACTCCCTTAGATACTGCCATCACCCTCTCCAATTCAAATGGCTGATAAACAAGAAAAGTAATTGAATGTACAGACATTGTATGATAGACAGGTGCAATGGATAGTGGGGAATAAAAGAGGGCATGAAATAATTCACATTTATGTTGTCTAACCAAACAGGATAGCATGACACAATTTCACATATATGATGGCTAACTAAACAGGATAGCATGATACAATTTCACATTATGATGGCTAACTAAAAAAGATGGAAAGACATAGTTCAAAATATGATGACTATGTAAACAGGATGACATGATATAACTATATAATGTGTTTATTAAATAGGTTGGCATGCCATAATTCACATACATGCCGCCTATGGAAACATGATAGCATGATATAATTCCCGGATAGAATGACATAATTCAAAATATGATGACTGTAAACACTAAACAGGATGAGATGATATAACTATATGATGTCTTTATTAAATGGGTTGCCATGCCATAATTCAGATAGATGTTGTGTATGTAAACATGATGGCATGATATAATTCAAATATATGATTTATATAGTAAGCAAGTAAGCAGATGGCAATCCATATATGATGTAAAAACTAAGCAATGCAAGACAACATGCATGACATGGGTAATATAACCCTGCCAAGTTTGAGCATAGACCTCAGGGGGGAAATAGGACTGGTCATCAGTCTCTGAATCCTCCTCTGAGGAGCTCTGTGTATCCAGCAAGATGTCTGCTTCAGCAGGTAGCATTGTCTGCTCTGAATACCTTGTTTTCACTCCAGATACTTCCATCACCGCTTCAAATGGCTGATGCACAGGAAGAGTAGTTGAATATACAAACGTTGTCGACAAATGGAACACGTAATACAAAAAAATGATAGCATGATATAATTCACATACATGATGATTGGCTCAACAGCATGGCATTGCATAATTCACATATATAATGCCTTTGCAACAAGATAGCATTGCATAATTCACATATATAATGTCTTGCAACAAGATGGCAATGCATAATTCACATATATGGTAATTAGACACTAAACAGGTGGCATTCACACAAAGCATGTTTAAACTAATCAAATGACATCGCAATGCAAGACACCATACGCACGATATGAGCAACATAACCCTGCCAAGTTAATTAGAGCATACACCTCGGGGGGGAATAGGACTGGTCATCTGTCTCTGAATCCTCCTCTGAGGAGCTATCCGTAACCAGCGAGATATGCGCTTCGTCAGATAGCATAGTCTGCTCTGAAGACCTTGTTTTCACTCCAGAATTTTCCATCACCGTGTCAAATGGCTGATGCACACGAAGAGTAGTTGAATGTACTAACATTGTTGACAAATGTAATACGTAACGAAAAAAAGGATGGCCTGATATAATTCACATATAAGATGACTGGCTAAGCAGGATGGCATTGCAAAATTCACATATATGATGCCTGGCTAAACAAGATGGCATTGCATAATTCACATAAACGATGAATAAACTAAACAGATGGCATTCACACAAAGCATGTCTAAACTAAGCAGTTGACATATTTGATGTATAAAGTAAGCAATGCAAGGCACCATATGCATGATATAACCAACATCAGCATGCCAAGTTAGAGCGAAGACCTCATGGGGTAAATAGGAGTGGTCTTCTGCTTCTGAATCCCCCTCAGAACAGTTATCTTCCTCTTGATTACGATCCGAAATGGGTGGAGGGGGGCTGCCTTTGCGCCCACCATGGAGCGACGTCTGCATGAAATTTTATTGCCACGCAAGGCTCGTCTCTTTTGCTCTACATGTTCAGTTCCATTGTGTACAATAACTGACATGCATAGGAATAAAACATAGTGAGATTATGTAAGGAGTGCATGCACAAATCCAGAGTGATGGTAGCAAACTGTGGATAGACCCAAAACCAATGATAGCAGGCAGATAATAGCTTTAGTTAAAAAATACAGATAATGGCTCCTTTAATGTTTGTTTGCACCCAACATGAAACTCATAGTAGACACCCGAGATTAACCAGATAGTAGACAGATAGTACTGATTGCTGCCCCAATATGTACCCCACAACCATTTAAAAACTCAAGTTTCAGCATAAGTTTGGACCTGAGTCGGAGTCTAATAGGTGAACACGACGATAAAGTAGCATGTCATCATATTAAGCGATGCATAACGTAAGCAGACACGGAAGAGTGCGACCTCTCTTGCGGACCCGTGTAGTCCTCAAGGTCATCTGCTCAGTTGATGATGGTAATGCAGTTGTCGTGGCTGCCGGCGGCGGGGAAGAAGATCTGAGGCGGCGAAAGACAGTCTGGAGAGCGGATCCCTGCTGTGGTGAACCCTTCCGTCGTTGGAGCAGCTGAGCTGGGGTGGAACACAGCACCGCAGGAGCAGGACAAACCACACAAGGTTTTCTTTGACACATATCTGTAACAGAAGTAATTGTGTAAGGGCTTGTTTGAATTTGAGGATTCTAACAATGCAGGGATAGGAAATAGACAGGAATAGGATAGGAATGCACGTGCAAAACAGAGAATTTAAAAACACAGGATTTCTGCCAATCTGGGTGTTTGGTTCACAAGAATTGGAAGATCACAGGATGCAAAGAAGCATGGTGAGATTAAGTCAAACCACAAGAAGTGTACAACCTCTTTGGCGAAGCCATGTCGATCTCAGCGTGATTGGGTTGGCCGGTGAGGATGCTCCGGCTGACTTGGCTGTCGGAGGAGGGGAAGAAGATCTTAGGCGTCTGGAGATGGAGCCCGAGGTACTGCTCCGCTGTGATGGAGGGTTTCGTCGTTGGAGCAGCTCCGGTGAGTTGTACGACGCCGAGGCTGAAGCAGGACAAGAGAGACAACGTTAACCTGAGTGGAATTCTAATAGCATCTCCAATAGATGACGTAAAATACATAACCACAAAGTGCTAGATGTATACATCAGCCGCTCATCTCTGAACTTAACTGTCGAAACTGAATTTAACTGTCGAAACTGAACTTAACTGTCGAAACTGAATTTTGCTGTCGAAACTGAATTTTACTGTCGAAACTGAACGCACTAGAGGTGAGGCTACACGTCAGTCGACTGACTTTTTCATCTCTGGTCAGTCGATTTTGCAGCCGTTGGATACGAAATCAAGGGCCTGCAGTTCATCTTCAACCTCCACCCCCTGAGCCGCCAGCCACCACCGGCCAAACAGCCGCCCCCGCCGCCCGCGGCCGGCGGTGCGCCGCCCGCCCGCCCCGAAAACACTCCCCACCGCCGGTCCGTCGCCGCCCCGGCCATCCCTCTAGGCCCCCCCGTGCCGAGCTTTTTCTCCGGCGATCCCCACGCCACCGCCCCACCACCGCCGGCGACCACCGCCCCCCCCCTGAACCCTAAGATAGATAGTGGGGTACCTCTCCGGCGAGCCCCCCTCCCCGCTGCGGCTGGTTCTTCCTTAACTCCGGCGAGCCCCCCCACCCCCTGAAAATCGACTGACCCAAAAGTCGATTCAGTCGACTGAAGTGTAGGTAAATCGGAGCAGCATCGCAAGCAAGAGCAAGAGCGAGAGCAGCAGCGCGAGCAAGAGCAAGAGCAAGAGCAGACCAGGCAGGGGACCGAGAGCAAGAGCAGAGCAGCAGCGCGAGCGAGAGCTAAAGCAGCAGCAGCTCCTACTGATGTGGACGTCGCCGCCGAGGGAGCGACGCTGTGGAGGAAGTGGCCGGCGACGCCGCGTGGATGGAGCGCCGTGTCGGCTCGGGACCGAGCGCCGGCAGCACCGTGAGATCGAATCAAGAAGAAAATGCGGCGATTAGTGTACAACCTCTTTGGTGGCGCCGATTAGGCCGCAGCTTCATCCGAGGAAACGGTGATGCTAATGCTCTTCCGGTGGTGCAGGTGAAGACGGCGGTGTGGGAATGGAGGTGGCGCGAAAGACGAGGGGAACGTCGGGGCAGCTCCTTGGAGGTGGAGGACGGGGTGGCTGAACCGGCGGGACGACCAGATCGACGACGGATCCTCATCCGGTACGGTGGATGAGGGACGTCGAGGTGTTGCTGTGGACGACGTCGTCGGGGAAGAGGCTCCGGCTGGGTGGCGGACGGAGAAGGGTGTGTGTCTTCGCGGGTTTTCCCGACCTCGGTGTACGAATGGGTGGGCGGATGGGATGGGAGTGGGGAACCATGGCTTAGGGACGCGCTTGTCCGAAATGTGGGGTAAGTTAAGAAAGTACCCCACCGATTTGAGGCGGTTCTTTCGGTTCAGGGGTATCACGGGCATTTCGCGTGTCGGGATTTCACAGGAGGTGGGAGTTTTCGCGCGCGTTGTAATTTTGGAATAGCAAGGCGCGGGTTGAGATGGAGGGAGTTGTCGGAGCACAACGAGACAAAGATATATCTTAAATATTTCGGGCTAACAAGGCGCGGGTTGAAGAGGCGGGAGTTTCGCAGCACGATAGACAGAGACGCTAGCTTGAAATTTCGGCATAACAAGGCGCGGCTTGAAATTTCGGGAGAACAAGCTTAACGTGTACCCAAAAGAAAAAAAGACAATTTAGACTAGTATGATATACTACGTACAATGTGTTTAACACGCACAACACACACAGACACCATTTAGACTAGTAAGGTACACGTGCATTGCACGCATGAGATTTGGCAACCAAATTATGAATAAATACCACATTATAGCATGTAAGCTTTGAGTCATATATGCATGATGTAGATGTTCGTTTAATTCTTATAGTTCATTTCATTCAAAATCATCTAGTTTTTATAAGAAAGCTAATCTATTTTAAGATTCATGGAATTGTGCGTTGTAAGGCATAAAGTAAAAACAAATCATGTAGAAAAACATTTGGGCAATTCTGATACGGAAGATTCTAGAACAAAGAAGAAGTGCTTGTGTTTTGAGGTTTGTGCATTATGCTTAAGTTCAACCATAGAGTCTTCTAGATTGTACATGTGGCAAAATCTGGTGGAATCTAGATGATATCCAACGGCCAGTAGTGCTCAAATTTGCCAGCTCTGCACCATCGGATTGGCCTCATCCAACGACCATCTTTCAAAGTTAAAGTTATCCGCACACTATATAAAAAATATAAAATATAATATATATATAGGGGTATAGATATAGATATGTGATGCGAAAGCCACCCATCATCTCCAATTAGAATAGTGTGTCCATGCACGGATGCAATGTGGCCAAACGATGTCTGCCATCGGTATCTCAAATTCAAACCAGTCTGACCTTGTTCAATGTGTATACATTACAACATGCTCATTTCCAAACCACACCGCGCAGATCTCCGTTATATTCATGCATGCATGGGTTTCAAACATCATGATCTCTTATTCAAATATTTGAATTCAACTTTACATTGATTATGACCTCACCTAGCCTTTTACACCCACACATTGGTCTTCTCTTTATAATTGTACCACTAACTTTCTCTCGTGCATGCATGCACACACACTACCAGTCGGCATTATCCATCGCACACATGCAATCTTTTTCTTCTAGTCGGTCTCCCATGAAGGCACACATACACACACATCCCCCTCTCCATCATATCGGGCATTCTTCATCTCTCACGTGCATGTGCAACGATCGATGTTCTATGTGTGTGTGTGTATAGCTAGGTCTTTCATAGTTTTCCACATAAACCGATCAATCTATATATCTAGTGAGGCCTCACCCTCTTTCCCACGTCCACATTGATCAATCTATACCTCTCTATATAGGATTACATATATAGCTAATACACCCACATTAATTATATATCCAACGCCCCCTCTCATCATCCATGCCTTCCGCTTCATCTCTCAGACGCGCGCACAATGGCGAAGACAGGGGGCAGCAAAGGCCCTGCCCTCCCCTAACATCACTATATATCAAGGCTAATATGAATGTGATCATTAGACAATTGCTGGTAAAAATGGTTTAAGTTGATGAATTGGCCCTCCTCGTAAAGGATTAGCAATGCTTGGCCCCCTAGCTCATGGGACATTTTTCATGGCTCCGCCACTGCGCGCAACAGCGCACGTTCTCGCCCCCTCTCTCTAAATATCGATCTCGCAGTTGTGCACTCCTTCATAGTCTCCCTCCACTCGGCCCCTCGCACCATCTTCTAGCCCCCACCGGATTTTGCCACATGTACAATCTAGCAGACTCCATGGTTGAACTTAAGCATAATGCACAAATCTCAAAACAACAGTGGTTCTCCTTTGTTCTAGAATCTTCCGTATCATAACTGCCCAAACTTTTTTTCTAGTTGAATTGCCATTATTTGTTTTTACTTTATGCTTTACAACGCACAATTCCATGAATCATAAAATAGATTAAGGGCTTCTTTGATTCAAAGGATTCTCGAAGGAATTTTGGAGGATTCTAATCCTTAGGAATTTTTCCTATCTTGGTTGTTTGATTCGTAGGATTGTAAACCATAGGAATTTTTCCATATGATTCATTTGCACTAGATTTCATAGGAAACATCCCATCCACTCAAACCTCTTTGAAAGAATTCTGCGTTTTTTCTATGCACAATCAAACACTCGTACCATCCTGTAGGATTCAAGACGACATTCCACTCTAATCCCATGTTCTTCCTATTCCCGCGTTTTGGAAATCCTACGAATCAAAGAGGCCCTAGGTTTTTTATAAAAACTAATTGATTTTGAATGAGATGAACTATAAGAATTAAACGAAGGTCTACATCAGGCATATATGACTCAGAGCTTACATGCTACAGTGTGGTATTTATTCATAATTTGGTTGCAAAATCTGACGCGTGCAATGCACGTGTACCTTACTAGTACTTCGAGTATGTGCAAAACACAATGGCACGCTACACAGTGTCTCTCTTACAGTTCATGAAGCCACGTGGCACATGTGGAGGCGTTGTCGCGACATCCTTGTGTGGATTGATCACAGTGACGTGCTGCTGGTTCCAGAAGAATGTACTCGTCCTCCCTGAGCCGCACTGGCGGTACATGCACGAAGCGAAGATGTGCACGCACGCCACGCACGCACTCATTCCCTCGCACGCACACGCGGGTACACGGGCGGACGCAATTTTGTACCAAGATCCACCCCATGTGATAATTTGACGCGTGTAAAGTCCTTCACTTCATTGATGGTCAATTAATACAGCGCATGCAAATTGAGTGGACGTGAGGGCGGAAGAAAGACATTACTACTCCACTGCGCGCATGCGAGTAGTTAAATCATGGGTTGCTAGTAGTACTTCCATTGGTCTCCTTCGTATTTTGTGCCAATTTTTGACAGTAACATAATATTTACGCATCTGAGCAGTGTAGTCTACTTGAAATTTATGTTCCACTAAACTCATCGGGGGCCGTTTCGGGCCTCGAAACCAAAAACCATCAATTAATCTTTACCTTGTTCCCATCACATTCGAAAGTACTAGTGCTACAATTAAGTGCAAGCCTGCTCACACCTACCAGTACGTACCAAACCTGAACGTGTTCCCACTATGCAGGTTTTAGTACTAGTGCTAGTACTTAGGTTATAAAAAGGGGAACTACCTAACCGAAAATTACTCTACCTTCCTCCTCATAAGTCCTCCTTCTTCGTCCGTCCTTGCCATGGCCGGTGTGCAGAGCTCTAGGTCGAGAACTACTCGTAACAAGGGAGGGGCAACCAAGGCTGCGGAAAAAAAGAGGGCTCGCCGCCACGCAGAGACCTCGAAAGATCTCTCACGGGCAGGCGATGGCTCCCAGGAGCGCCCTAGACGCGGAGGCGAACATGCCGAGCTGGCGGCGCTGGAGTCGTTATCCCTCGACGGCATGCCCGATCAGCTCAATAAGCACCTCAATAAGCAGAAGGAGTTCATCCACGGCTTGGTGGAGCTGCTGAAGGAGAGCCTCGACGACATGCCCGCTGAGCTCAATGAGCAGGGGGAGTTGACCGCCGGCTTGGTGATGCTGCTGAAGAAGAGCATTGCCTCGGAGAAGAAGGCGACCGGCGAAATCCTGCAACTTCAGGAGGACAAGGCGAAGCTCTGCCACGAGCTCGACCTGCTGAAGGAGGAGAACGCCGGCTGGAAGAAGCTGCATGAGAATAGTAGTTCCTCGATGAAGATGTTGCAGGCCCTCGTCATGGAACAGAAGGAGGAGTTGGCGAAGCTCCGCATCGAGCACCCGGCTGCTGTGAAGGTACGTAATGCGGCCGTGGAACAGATGATGAAGGCTCGCGTCGAGAAATCCCGCGTCATGGACACAATGATGAAGATGGCGGAGGAGACGCGCAAGGAGATGGAGGTCGTGGAGGCGATGAAGAAGCAGTTACGACTCCGCGGCCAGCAACCCTTCATGTAGTGAGAGCAGCGCCCCAGACTTGTGTGTGCGTCTTCCTTCTTTTTTGGGGTGATAATCCTCCTTCTTCTTTTGCTCCTGTGTTTCTTATTTTGCTTCGGGTGTTTCGCCGCACGTGTCACCTTCTCTGCGAGGCATGAATAGAACAATGCTAAAAATGAGATGACTAGCAAATTAGATCATTCTTTATCGCCAATAGAACAATGCCTCTTGCTAGTAATATATAATAAGAGTAGAGAGTAGAGGATATGGCACTGGGCTGCCGTGTTTCGTGCTCCTCCGTCGTACTCTAGTGGAAAACTTGAGTATACTGCACGGTTCTTTGCTCCTCCTCAGGTCGTCGGCACATTTATACGAGCAGTCAAATCACAAGGCCCCGCCTTCCAGCAGTAATGAGCCGTCAAATCACAAAGGCGCTCGCCTCTCGTGAAAAGGACCAAGCTAGACTGCCCCGCCCTCTAGCCTTTTAAAAAATGTATACATTTGTACAGTAGTAGTATCGATGGATTACGCCATGGAGCAAAACTAACAAGATGTAATTAATGAAAAAGGTGGTACATATAGAGAGCGCTCGTCGCCAAATTATGCATATACTATATGACACTACCCACTACACCACGGCCAAGAAAACGTGCCGACGTTACGCCATCCGGGAATAGTGCCGCACTTTGAAACTAGAACCGTCAATAAATTTTGAGTGCGTCTCGTCACATTCCAAATTACTACTACTACCACGCTATATTTAATTGCAAACCTGTTCACACCGATCACAACCTAAACGGTTTCCCACTTAGGAGCGTACTAGTAGTACTCGGTTATAAATACTACTATGCTAAGATGACTGCACATTCCTCCTCAACCCTCATCCACAAAAAACAATCAAGTCAATCACCATGGCCAGCGTGAGTTTTGGGTCTAGAGATTTCCACCAGGGAGATGTGAGCATGGAAGAGGAAGCATGAGAGATGTCCCGCCTCGCCGCGAAAGCAGCCGACATGTCCAGCTGCGCAGCAGTAGTAGCACAGAGGTCCCGCCGCGCCGCCGAAGCAGCACGGAGGTCCCGCCGCGCAGTCGATGTAGCAGACTGGTCCGGCCACGCCACGGAAGCAATAGAGATGTCCCGCCGCGCCGCCGAAGCAGCACGGAGGTCCCGCCGCGCCGCGGCGGCCTGGGAAAATTTCTCTGTGGGCAGGCGAGGACTCTTACAGGCGCATGCGTGCGATGGTCCATAGGCAGATGGATCAGATCTCCGGCTGGGCGAGGTTGCAGGACGAGGCTACCGGCGTCATCCGGCAACTAGGGGAGGGCAATGCGAAGCTCCGGGGCGAGCGCGACCTGCTGAGGGCGAAGATCGCCGGAAGGGCGAAGCAGGCGGAGGAGACCGCTGCCTTGTTGCAGAGGACGGGCGTCATCATCAAGAAACTTATGGACGAGAATGCCATGCTCCGCATCGAGCGCAACAGGCTGGTGGAGGAATCCATGGATGCTGCCAAGCAGCGTATTAAGGACATGAAACTGATGAAAGAGATCATCGCCCGCCGCGAGAACTAGTCTCCGCGACCTGCAGCGCATAAAGAAAGTAGAGATCAGCGAGCCAGATCGTTGTATGCGTCTTCCTTCTTCTTTTGCCCTTGTGTATTTCGGGCGTAGCCGCATGTGGCTTTTTTAATTATCTTCCTAATTATGTAAGACAATTATTATCCACTCTCGTCGTCCTTATATATATTCATCAGTCTTGCTATAAGTCGCAGTAGATGCTATATAGGTCCGTCGGATCTTACATCAAGATCCGTGCAAAATTTTCTTTTCAGATTTTCTTTTTTCTCTCTTAAATCTCAGTCGAGTGAGACATTGCCACGCCATTAAACAGAGGCTCGGGCGCCATTAATGGAGACCTTGGGAGAGAGGTGGACGGCAGATGGAAGTCAAAGGGCTCTCCTCCCGATAAGCACGCGCAGGGGTCTGATCGCACGCCTCCCGTACTCAAATAGCTACCCTGCACGGCGCCTCCTAGCTAATAAAAAAGGGGACGCGTGGCGGCACGTAAATGGTAAATAGAACGCCCACGGTTTCAATAATACTTGTGTTTCCGATTGTAACGTGACATCACTTGTTCCAAAATGACTTTGTTGATTGTTAATGTGTGCGCCTTCGCAAATCGGACAGCAAAATTACCACAGCATGTTGGTGCCATGTCATGACACCAAGCCAAGTTTCATGATTTTCATGCGTGTTTCGGATTTACAGGAATTAAAAAACCAAGTTCCAGCCGAGCCATGACGCCCAGATGTTTGAATTTCATTCCCATTTCTGGCATGGGACCTAGAAATTTACCCGAGGACACACATGTGATTTTTCAACCAGCTTTGGTGCACTGGAGCATGTGCTTGTATTTAAAATTTGAATTATGCACACAAAGGTGACACGTTCCCTCTCAGAACCACGAGCCTTCTTGAGAGAAGCTCCGGTTTGCAAAAAGCTTATACCAAAACTTGTTCCTATTCTGCAATTTTTTTACCACAGCATGGTAGTACCATGACATGACACCATGCCAAGTTTCATGATTTTCAGGCGTGTTTTGGATTTACAAGAATTTTAAAACCAAGCTTCTCAATGTTCTCGGCTGAACCACGATGCCCAGATGTTTGAATTTCATTCCCATTTCTTGCATGGGACCTAGAAATTCACCCGAGGACACACATGTGATTTTTCAGTCAACTTTGGTGCACGGGAGCATGTGCTTGTAGTTCAAATTTGAATTATGCACATTAAATGACCAGAAACTCAATTAATGTATAAAAAGGCCAAACGAACCCGGAATAATTCCAAAATTTAACAGGGCACTCATATAGTTCTATGTTGCCTCTTTAAAGAAAATCTGGGGGGAGGCAGCGTATATTGTTTCGCACACAAAGGTATAAAGAAATAAAGAAATTAGCATACCTATTTAATTCTTGGGTTCTTATTATTTATGCCACTAGTTGTGTATCACTACTCAGTTTTGCCATTAGAAGTTACAACTACTCAAAAAATGCCATCGATCCGTGAGATGCCTGCTCAAAAATGCAATTAGATATCTAAAAAATGCCATCGTTAAGTTAGATGTTTGCTCAGAAATGCCATTAGACATTGTTATTTTCACGTCAAACCCGTTGACCATGTTACATGACAAAAATAAGCCGATTCTCACAATGATAAGTTAATGGTGTCCAGCACAACACACCCCTCAAATAAAACTAAGCACCCTGGAATTCTTTGACAAAACTAAGCACCCTGAAATTCTTTGACAACTAAACTGCTGGCTATATGATGTTGGCCATATATATTGTACGTATATAATGTCAAGAAACGAGTGGTAGTACTATACCAACTAAAAGATGAAATGTACGAAATATAACGAGAAGAAACATAACATAGTTCTGCTGGGGGCTCAGCACAACACACCCCTCAAATAAAACTAAGCACACCAGAAATTAAACTAAGCAACTAATCCGGTAGACACTGCATTAGAACCACCATGAGCAACGACACTGCCACCTTACTCGGAGTCCTCGTCCACGTCCTCGACTTCGTCCTTGTCCCTCTTCCTCTTGGGCGATACTTCTTTGCTTGAACCGCACACTTGGCTCTTGCTCTTCATCCAACCCTTGTAGATATGGAAACAAAGGTAGCCATCCATTGCAGCGTAGTGGATGTGGTCCATATCTAGTACATTCCACTGCCATGCATGACGATGAAACGTGTACGGAGGTTTCTCTAGTTTACCGTACGAAGGATGAACCATGGCTCATGCCAAGGTCAGCATTGAAGGCTGATCAAGGGAGGGCACCAGCCCTTCCTTCTGGAGGTCGAAGGGGTCGCCTACAACGAGGCCTATCCGACCCAGGATTTCCTTGTCGTTCCTAAAGTCTACAGTAACAAATTTGACTCGGCCGCCCTTGAGGAACTTCTTAAATTCCTCGCACTCAACGTCGGCATGGCATATGTGGTAGACCAAGCATAAGTCATGCACGCAAACCTGGATCACGGCGGGCTTCTTCTTCTCTGCCTCCTTTAGTTTCTTCTCGCTTCCCAGGACTGTGGTGTACTCAACATCTAGCCCAGCGACCCACTCATCATTTGAGTTTTCGAACATGCGTTTGAAGCGAGCAAGGCATTCTTTCACCGTTGCGGAAGAACGGGTGTAGATGACGTCGAACTCATCGCCGGTGATGGTTCTAACCTTGTACTCACCGCCGATCATGGAGATTTGGGACGCCATGGATTTGGGAGGAGGGTTAGGATTAGTGGAACTGCCGTAATGTGAAAGGACGAGACGACTAGGAGCGGTTTATCGATTGTAAAAATGTCGAGTGGGGGGCCCGTGCGAATGGCAGGGTAGTGGCTTGCCTGGTGGATAAATGGATTCATGCACAGTACTATGGGGGCCCAATTAGATGTCATGTCTACTCGACGCCCAATTAAATGGCTTTCGATGTCATGTCAAGCGTTGGGAAAATTACAGGTGATACGAAGCTTTCCATTCTCCCATGATACGGGCTTCCGAGAGCCCTTGGATCTGAGATCGAACGGTTGCATGGCATGATTCTAGACCTATGGGTGAATATCCTATCCTGGAGGGTTATTCTGCAAATTTTCAGCAACTTAGCATGCGACCGTTCGATCTCAGATCCAAGGGCTGCCAGCAGCCCGTATCATGGTCGCGCCTACCACGACCGTCGCCTCGCTCGCGCGGTCGCGCCCTTGGAGATTTAACACGGTGCGTTAGGCTATCTGATGTTGGCATGTCATACATAGTCATCACTTAGTCACTCATACAACAAGGTTAGCTATAAGGTTGGCTATAAGAGTATTTTTTGTTTACTTCTCTCTATCTCTTTCTTCGTAGTATTTATTGTATTTGCCAAGGAGTGACCTCTTCCAATG
Source organism: Triticum aestivum (assembly GCF_018294505.1). Taxonomy (NCBI): domain Eukaryota; kingdom Viridiplantae; phylum Streptophyta; class Magnoliopsida; order Poales; family Poaceae; genus Triticum; species Triticum aestivum. Next base: position 140,820,564 of record NC_057811.1, read on the forward strand.
AAATGGTGCTTAGATGAGGTGCTATGGGCATTAAATGGCTTAGCAACTCAAGTCCCCAATGCATAGGTGCTTAGTTTTTTGTTGCTAAGTTTGCTTCATCTAGGTACACGCGCTTATCACCGTTTCTTCCTGGGGTCACCAAACTAGTCTCTCTCTTCTTAATTAACTTGCCACATCAGACTTTATGCCTATGTGGCAGGCTTAACACCTGTAGGATCAAGTACAATAGTGGGCTATAAGCCCGCTTTACATGGCATTTTTGCATATGTGGGGGAAAGAGGCAAGGAAAAAGTGGAGGAGTGGGCTCTCAAGCAAGAGCCAGCCTCTACATGCTGGAGCATCGGGAGAGGCACCTGTATCGAGGTGGTCAGGAATCAGGAGACTCACGCCGGTCGTAGCGCCGCAGTTAAAATGATAATGGCAAGTCAAATCACCAGGCCCACCTGTCCAGAAGTAACTCGCTGTCAAATCACACAGCCCTACATTTGCAGCAGCCTACTCCCTCATCTTCTCGCGTCTCTGTCGAATGGACTAGGCGGAACTACCCCGCCTACCGCGTGGGAAAAGCCCCGCCCTCGAATTTTAAAAAGTATAGTATACTAATTTTGTATCCATGGATTGCGCCATGGAGCAAAGCCTCAAGAAAACGGCGGTACACATGTACGGAGTATACAGCACGCCCGTCGCGTTCGCGTCGCACCCCAGACGGTCGGTCGGTCTGGCACGCCGCTCTCCGAATGGAATGCGCGTCATATTGCGTTTGCACACACATGTGGGACCGCAATTGAGAACCGACCATAGGCACACTCCCCGGCCCCGCAAGTCGGTGAGATAATAGAAGAGAGAGACGAGCGATAGTATACTACTAGAGAAGTGTTGTAGGAGTACATACGTTGGTACCTGGACGATCCCTGCAAGACACAGAAGATCAGTTCGTCCATGCATGTGACCAGACTCCAGCAGACATGCCTGGATTGGCTATCGTCTACATATCGTGCAGGCTGTGTTGTACAGGCTGTAGTTCTGGTGAGAAATCTAAAAAAAGGTTTCTTGTCATCTCGCAAAATTAGGTGTCATGTGCTTCGGATCACTGCGAGGGTTAAACAGCGACAACTGAGTTGGGCTAGTCATTGGGGGCACATGCATGAAGACTACTCGGCTGCAGTCTAGGTCAAGCCAGCTATGTTAATTAGGACATCTATCGACGGACCCCTTTTCTACGAGTTTATCTTTAATTTGAGCTTTGATCCTCGTCTAGTTTGTCCGTCGGGATTCATCTTGTCTCCTTTGGGCAGTGAGGTTATGATTTCTTGTCATGTGGCATTTTTTCGTGTTATATGTTATAATCCGGTGCTTCAGATCAAAATGACGACAACTGCGCCTCCGGGGCACGTGCATGAAGACTTCTCGACAGTCATTGCCGAGGTCAAGCCGGCTCCGGCCGGTAGACAAAAGAAAACTAGTACTCCACTATATAGGCAGGAGCCTCCGCGCTTGCTTGCTAGTGTTGCTCTCTTCACACTGTCTCGTCCTCTCCAGATCTAAACACGACAGCGGTGGCCACACTCTCTCTCTACTCACCGCTGGTCACAGATCCAGTCGGATCCTCTCCGCTGGGGAAGGTGAGAAGGTGCAACGTTCACGCGGTCGTCCTCGGCGACGGCTCTTACCCACTGCCGGCGCGTCCCGATCAGCGTGCCTTGCCATTCTCTCCCAAGCATCGCTGGCGAGGGAGGGCCTCCCACCCCTTCTTCCTCGCTGCCGTAGTGTGGGCAGATCCGGCCTCCCGCCGCCCACCTAGCGACATCCCGGCGACCCTCAGGTATAACTTCCTTCGAAACCGGCCTTGCTCTACTTCCCGAGCTCCTGACGTCGCTGCATTTGTATCTTTTACTATTTCTCAGGCCCCCTCGTGTAGATAGGATCGATCGGCTGTTCGAAAACCACCTAATTTTTTACTGTTAAGAGGTAAAACTAGTTCATGCACTCGAATCTAGTAGTACTTGGTTCAAACAAGGAAGAAAGGGGGTGGGGGTGGGGGAAGATTTGTTACCTGAATCTAGGACTTGGTCGAAAGAGGAAATAATGGGGGCGAAAAGTAGCAGAGACTGGCTATCCAACTGGTCTCTAGGTCTAATAGGGAAATAAAGGGAACGCAGTACAAACTCAATATAAACCCGATCTATTGGTTGAAAAAGGAAAGAAAGTGGGGACTGGGGGACAAGTCAACAGAGTAAGTCCAGCACTAGATTTGCTAGCCTCACACAGTATAAGGTGGCTATATACCGAACAAAAATGGGACCAACCCAGATATCCTCTTCTGATGTTTGTTGCCCCGAGCCGCTCTTATGTAATGCCACTGGTAAAATGTAGCAGTCGCACTGTTAAAAGTAAGGACACGTTAAACCAATGTTGTTTTCAATGTAATGCCTCCAGTAATATGAATCAATGGCACTTTTTTCATGTCCTGCTAAATTTCCCATTAAGATAAGTTGCTTCTTTTCCTTAGAGATGCAACTGTCCTGGTCCGCCTACTCTCCAGGAGCTTCACGACCAACCTTGATGTTGCTCAATTTTATTGCAACTAATGAAGAAGAAGCTCTGTGGGTTTCGTTTTCTGATGGAAATGGAACCGGGGCTGGAGCCCTTTTCTTAAAAAAAGAAGAAGAAGAAGCTGCTAGCTCATGGGACATTGCTTCATTTTAGGTGAACTGCACCAAAAGGTCCCATGAATTGAATCATCCATGTTGGTGACTGGTGTCATCCCTTCTACGATGGCGTTGACTGCAGATATGGTTCCCATCACGAGGTATGTTCCTTTTTGGTCTGACCGTTTGCCAAAGATCCTGCATGTTGATCCTGCTCTTGTGCTACTGTTTTGGCACTGCCATGATAAAGCAGTAATGTTATTATTTTGCACCTTAATCTAGTGGCACTATTAATTTGAGGCAATGTTTTGGCACCGCTAGTGCCACTGTTTTTTTATATATCGAAAGAGGGGGTCCCCTCCGATTTCATTAAAAAACCAACCATAGAGAACCATTATCCGACAACATCTCAGTGTAAACGGGCAGTTATGCAACTACTACTAGAACGGACTGAGTACTAGCAGGAGACAAGTTCGCCACATAAGCTAGGCAGGTAGGGGGACGCAGCACCAGCTCGACCAAGTTTGGATTACAACCCATATGCTACCACAGAAACATCAGGGGGAAGATAGGGACTGAAAGAGCCAGCTTCAGCATCCCAGTCTAAGCACCCCCGGCCTTCATCCTTGCGACGCACGGTACACCTCATTTGCCACCTGCTCGACCCTAGTGTCACTGATAAAATGAAGTAATAATACAGTTAAAATAGAGCGAGTGTCCTCTCTATCATTTCATTTCCAGTGTAGATAAAGAAAGTGCTTCTCTTTGTTAATGTATGTTTCATCAACTAGTCCCATTGTTAATGTTTAAGCGTTTTTGCAAACTGGGGTGCTTAATTTTAGTTGATCTGCACAAAAATAGAGATTTGAATGTCTCAAGGCCCCTCCTTGTACTACCGTTGTACACTGATGTTCATCACTGGCAGAAGGTGTATCGGGGAGACTTGGGTCCATTTCCAGTATGATGTACTCCCTCCGTTCCAAAATAGATGACCCAACTTTGTACTAAAGTTAGTACAAAATTGGGTCATCTATTTTGGAACGGAGGGAGTAATATTTTCTTCTGTTTATTAGTGTATGTTTCTCAACTAGTGCCACTATAATGTAATCACGCCTTTTCATTATCTGTACAAACAGGGTTATTCAGCTGCATTTTGGTGGAACTGCACAAATGTACGGATGGAACCGGCATATATGCAGAGTGCGAGGTGCCAAGTAAAAATTACCGACACCAACCCTGCTCCATCTAAGCATTGGCATCCACCACCATCAGTGGGATGTGTGGCGCTCACTATGGACGGATCTTTCTCGGCAGAAAATCCTCTAACCGAATACTAGTATCTTAGACTTAAAAAATACTAGTAGCTTATATTGGCAGTTTTCTAGGGGTGTACTCGTTTCTGAAAGAAGCACCAATCTATTTTTCTTTATTTGTACACAGTGTCACAACTTTGACCCAAAGGTCCAGAGCTATTTTAGGGTGATTGGCGTAGTACTCGAAGACTGATTGTAAGCATGATTTTTATTAGTTGTCACACTGATTGTAAGCATGAGCAGATGGAAGATTAGGTTAGTGCGAAGCTTACCTTAAACCCTACCGACACCGTTGAAACGAGGCGAGCGTCGAGGGAACCGTGGAGAACGGCGGGGAAGCGACATCACGCCGTCCGGCCTCCTCTTGCGGTGGGAGAACGAATACTCCTGTGGCTCCGGCTGGCTCTGCACCCTCACGAACGGCACACCGTACTTGATCAATTCATTATCCTCTGGGTGCTCGACCTTCGACCTGTACGCCCACCACCTCCGCCTGACTTTCGCCTCGGGCGAATCTGTCTGCTCCATCGCCCTGAGGAGATACTCGATGAACTCGAAGGACTGCGGCGTGACTGCCACCGTGGAGTACATCGCCGCCCTCATCGCCGTCATCTCGCTCTTTCGCATACATTGCCACATGGCCCTCACCGTACTCGAAATCTCCCACTCATTGTCAAACCAAGTAAGGATCTCCTTCAACCTGGCTAACTTTGCCTGGTCGCCGCCGGCGATCTGCCTAATTCGCTGCTGCATCCCCTCCATAGATGTCCTTCTGAGTGGTCCAGTGCTAGCTTTGGAAGATGGGAGGAGAGACGGTGGTCTTGCAATAGAGAAGAGGGAGAGGCGAGACAGTGGTTTTGGAATGGAGATGATGGAGAAGAGAGGGGGTGGTTTTGAAATGGAGAAGAGGGAGAGGCGAGACGGTGGTTTGGAATGGAGATGATGGAGAGGAGAGGTTCCCCTGCCTTTCGGTCGCTGACAGGTGGGCCCCGCGCTTGGTGGGACCCATGTGTCAGTGTGTCAATGGCAGGATGGGCTACGTCAGGTGATCCTCGTCCGAGGAGAGAGGAGGTGGTTTTGCAATGGAGAAGAGGGAGAGGCGAGACGGTGGTTTTGGAATGGAGATGATGGAGAGGAGAGGAGGTGGTTTTGCAATGGAGAAGAGGGAGAGGAGCATGCGGCAGCGATTTAGGATTGGACGAGAGGGCCGGCGTGCTGTGACTGGATCAAAATCAAAATCAATTTACCCTTCAATTAAGAAAGCGACCCCACATTAACTAGTCTCCCTTTTATTCTGGGTCATAATTGACCATGATTTTCGCAAATAAAATATATGTTATACGTTGCAAAAATAATATAATTTGAAAGTACATTCAGATACGAACCAAACGATACAATTTTTGGTGACATGCATTCACATTTTGCTTGTCAAATACAGTACGTGGTCAAACTTTGACCCAAAATACGCAAAACAAAAAAAATACTTCCAAGACCAGCGCCGCTCTTCTCCTCTTAAACCACCGCCGCTCCTCTCCTATTCCAATCTAAATCCAGCGCCGCTCCTCTCCTCTTCCATTTCAAAACCACCGCCCCTCCTGTCCTGTTCCAATCCAAAACCAGCGTCGCTCCTCTCCCATTCTAAACCAAAACCAGCGCTGCTCCTCTCCTCTTCCATTAAAAATCCACCACAGGCGAGTGAAGGTGCTGTGGAGAAGTAGATCGATGGAGGAGTACAACCGATACGTGAGGATCGCAGACGACGACCCTGTGAAGCTAGCTAGGATGTTGGAGATACAGTCTTGGTTTGACAACAAGGACCAACTAGCGGCGACAGCGACATCCATGGCCAAATATCTACAACAGAGCGAAAAGGCGGCGATACTCCCGGAGGGAGTCGCGCGGGAGTACATAGAGCTGCTCCTCTAGGCCATGGAGCAAACAGATTCACCAAATCCGATCGTGAGGGAGCGGTGGTGGGAGTATCGATCCCAGATGGAGCATCCACCAGAGATTGAAGGATCGAGCATCTATAGGGTGCCGTTTGTGAGGGTGTCGTGCCAGAGCGAGCCGGTGGAGTCTTCGTCGACCGAACCCAACTGCAAGAGGAGAAAAACAGTTGGCCCGACGACGTTTCCCCGCCATCCTCTCCCTCGCCGTTCACATCGTCTCACGGGGCGGCTGTCTGCCGCCGAGGAATATGAGGGATTGCCCCCCCCCCCAAGACCAATAGTCGGGCAAGTTGTGAATTGTCAGGAGGAGCTTAGGGTTGTTAGTATTTGTAGGTTGTGAATTGTGTTTTGTGTTGTGTATTTTGAGAGTACTTTCAGATATGAATGTCTTTTGAATTTCAGATTTGCAGTATTGAGCATATGAAGTATTTTATGAATTCTAGAGATCTATTTTTAGCACTTAAAAAATGTAGTTTCATAGGAGTATAAAAGTGCAGACAATGTGATTCTCAGAGAAGAAACTGCAAGTTTCAGTTTCAGATAAGAAACTCCAAGTTCAGTTTCAGATAAGAAACCGCAAAGCATTTATATTAACACGGCCTTTTCAAACAGTGTTAACATCATGCTGGAAGTTTTATTCATGGTCGAAACTGGAACTACCAGCCAGTTAACATCATGCTGATCAACATTCATGCATAGCACATCTTCATATGATGTACAGTCAAACAAATATGCTATTTTCAAGATGCCCACACAATGTCGAGTGTGTGAAAAACAGAGAAAACGAGGGACGCCGCTGTCTGCCGTTGTGAACATGTTTAACAAATGAGAGGAATCTGGAGAGGACTGTACGTGGAGAGGCGGACAGTCGGGACCACCAGGTCTATGGCCGTACGCAAGCAAGTGCCTCATCGAAAAAATACTTCCTCCTAATGCTATACTGACGTTGGGGCCCACGGGTTTGTCAACATAGTTACATTTTTTTAGGTGCTTCAACGTAGTTACGATAGGAGATAAATTCACGACGAAGCCGGGGAGCTGGCAGGTATCATTTATTATCACTGGGGCAGCAAGTATCAGCTGGGTTTTGGGCTGCCCCGTCTAGGCTTTCTTTTTTAACATGCGCAGCCCACGACCTCGGATGGGAGGTCCATAGGCCTGTTTGTATTTTCTTGAGGGCCATCATGTATCGACCAGCCTATGGACCTCCCATTTGAGGTTTTATTTTTCCTGAAACATCGGCAACCCAATTTATGTATTTTTTTGAAGAAAAAGCAGAGGTCTGTTCTATTTTTCTATATAAGAATAGGAACGCCTGGTCCAACTTATATTTCCCTTCTAACTATATTATATATATTTAAATTATTTTATATGTTATTATATATTTTTGTTATTGTCATCATATATTTAACAGATACTTACATATGTAAGAAAACAATATCCCACATCTTATTAACTTATAAAAATAATTTCTTAACAATAAAATCCTGGATTTTTTTGGCAACGAAAATCCTGGTGATTGTGTACAAAAGCTTGGTAAGATTTAAGGACCAATGTAATAATAAATCACTTATTATTTAAATATATATATATATATATATAACAAAATGCTCAGCCCCTGTTTATTTTTTGATAACATTGCTGCGCCCACCCGAACATTGTAATTAGAAGAAGCCCAACAAAATCGTGTATTTCGACAAAGTGCAAATGGCCAGTAATTTTTCAGGAAAAACATAAATGGGCCGCATGGATGCTATATTATTTGTTCACCCAGCCCAGCTAATGGACTGTAGTTCAAAAAAAAGAGATCAAATGGACCGTAAATTCTACCCCGCAAAAAAAATACTGTAAATTCTGAAAAAATGGGTTGAATACGTGCCACATTTTTGGAGGCTGAAATGTGGGCCAATAGGTCGAAGCCAATGCAAGTCATTGTCAGCTTAGTCAACAAATGATTCTGACATCATTAGCCGTTGGATTTACATCCAACGACCGACATCCATCTTCAATCTCTTGTCTTCTTCCTCCAGCGCCGCCGGGACCACCTGCTCCCGCCTCCTGCTGCTACCAGCTCTGCTTAGCATGCTTCGCTGTGAAGCGCTACTCCATCGTTGGCCAGGCCATCCCTCCACCCCTCCACACCTCCTGTTCTTCTCCACCGACTGTCGAACCACACCGCACCAGAACCAGTTAACCCTCGTACACCTCTCCGTCTGCGACTCTACTCCCGCGTCTTCCCATCTCCGGCTCGTTGCTGTCTGGGGCCTCGCCGTCGTCCACCACCTTGGATGCGCTCGGCGCGGCCTGGTCAACGTGGTCAACGAACGACACCATCGAAAGTAGACTGTGCATGGAGAGGCTGATAGCTGGGTCCACGGCCGCACGCAAGGAAATGCCTCCTTATTACGCGCAAAATAATGATTCCTCCACCTGACAGCTGGGACCCACCGGAAGGGCCTCTGTATTTCACGAAAAAAGTTCCCACCGCTGACAGGTCGGACCCACCAGCTATATCTTCGCACGCAAGGAAGTGCCTCCTTATTACGCACCAAAAAATGAATACCCCTGCTAGCTGGGACCCACAATAGTGGGAGGCTGACTTGTGGGCCAACTAAGTTGACGGGGACGGAGGGCTTTGTCAACTTAGTCAATATGCATGATTCTAGCTCCAGTGACCGTACGATGTCCATCCAACGGCCGTAGTGCTTCTTCAACCTCTGGTCTTCTTGCTCCAGCCGCCCAAACCAGCGCCGGTCGTGCCTCGTGCTCCTGTCTCCCGTGGCCGGCTGCGATGCGGCGGAGGCCTCACCGCCCCCTACTACTCCCACCGCTGGCCAGGCCATCCCTCTACTCACCCACACCCCCTGTTATTCTGCGGCGACAGCAACCTCACACCGCAGCGGACGAGTGAACCCTCATACTCCGCTACGCGTGGGCATCCACTGCCGCGTCTTCCCCGGCTCCGTGTCGTCCCCTTCCTAGGCCTCGCCGTCGTCCACCGCCCTGGTGCTCTCGGCGCGGCGTGGTCAACGTGGTCAAGGAATGGCTTCCATCGGATGTGGACTGTACGTGGAGAGGCTGACAGCTGGGTCCACGGCCGCAGCAAGGAAGTGCCTCCTTATTACGCACAAAATAAATATTCCTCCACCTGACAGCGGGGACCCACCGGACGGGCCACCGTATTTTGCAAAAAAAACGTTTCCCCCTGACTGCTGGGACCCACCAGCTACATCTTCGCACGCAAGGAAGTGCGTCCGGGAAAAAAACACGATTCGCCCCCTGACTGCTGGGACCCACCAGCTACATCTTCACACGCAAGGAAGTGCGTCCGGGAAAAAACATGATTCGCCCCCCGACTGCTGGGACCCACCAGCTACATCTTCGCACGCAAGGAAGTGCCTGACAATCGGTACCCACCTGGTTGAAGCGTATGTAGTGTTGTCATTTTGGTCGCGAACGTGTACGTACATACTGGTCGATGTAGAGGCGCGCACGTGTCATAGTAGAGGCGTGCACGTAGCATGTACACGTACGTACAGCGGCCAATGTGCAAGAAAGAAAATACGGCCACATACGTACATACGGGCAGGGTCTCGAACGCCTACTCGTGCATACGTACGGCCAGGGCTCGTGTACATGGCTGGGTCAGAATGGAGAAACAACGTCGTCGTGTTCATGGGGAGCCAACAGGCTGGGTCGGAACGGAATGCGTCGTCGTGTTCATCGGGAGGGCTTGGACGAAACAGCCGATGGAAACGAGGCCTGGCGTACCGCAGAACGGAGGAAACGGCCTTGTGTTTGACCGGCCACATTCGAAACGGGATCCTGTTCATCGGGAGGGGTCTGGCATACCGCAAAACGGAGGAAACGGACCTCCTACGGTCGAAACGGGGGTCCTATTGATCGGGAGGGGTGTGGCGTACCTCAAAACGGAGGAAACAGACTTGTGTTGGAGCGCTACGGTCGAAATGGGGGTCCTGTTCATCGGGAGAGGTGTGGCGTACCGCAAAACGGGACTCCACGGGATACTGTTCATCTCCACCGTCGACCTCCTCCAGCCTCCACCTACGACTATTCATCCACGGGCTCCTGTTCATCCAGCCTCCACCGCGCGCTACTCCACCGGCTACTGTTCAACCAGCCCTCTCCACGGGCTCCTGTTCAACCACCCCTCCACGGGCTACTGTTCATCCTGCCCTCCACCGTCCATTGTTCATCCTGCCCTCCACGGGGTGGTCCTGTTCATCCAGCCCTCCACGGGGTCCTGTTCATCCAGCCCCAACCGGCTCGAGCGATCGGGGTACTGTTCATCCAGAAGCAACACCACGGGGTCCTGTTCATCCACCCCCACCGGGAACTGTTCATCCAACCCCCCCACAACGCTCACTGTTCATCCAGAGCCAGCATCGATTGGCTTCAGTTAGCAGCAGTAGCGAAGGAATCGCTCGATCGGGTTCAGTTAACAGCCATCGATCGATCGCTCGGGTTCAGTAACGCGTAGCCTCCAGTGCAATTGCTCGGGTTCAGTTAGATCCCAACGCCTCGCTCGGGTTCAGTTAGAGCCCAACGCCTCGCGCACACGCGCGTACGTATGAGAGAAACGCGCATCGCTCGCCCCCCGACCACCCACCATAACCGGGGACTCCCTGATATATTCCGCGCCCTCGCTTCTACCACGGTTTTTTCCGTCATGGACGACCCAAAGAATGTCATGCAGCTGCGTCTCCGGCCCGCCCAGGACGGAAAGCCCATTTTCTGTCATGATTTTTTGTCATAGAAGTAGGACCCCACCACATCTATGATGATACCGGGTTTTGTCACAATTATCGTCATAGAAGTGTCATAAGTATGACATAAAAGATTTTCGTTCGGCCCAAAATGTTACGGATGTGTCTTTTTTTGTAGTGTTTGTTATGCACCAGGGGAAGAAGGAGTGATGGCAGCTGGAACTACGTCGGTATTTCCCCGGAGAGGGAGGGATGATGTAGCACAACGACGGTAGGTATTTCCCTCAGTTATGAAACCAAGGTATCGAACCAGTAGGAGAACCAAGCAACACAACGTAAGCAGCACCTGCACACAAACAACAACACCTCGCAACCCGACGAGATAAAGGGTTGTCAATCCCTTCCGTGGTACGGCGCCTCAAGATAGGCAAACAGATGTGAGGTAAATTGTAGTAGATTGATAGATCGAACGCAAAATAAAATAAATAAAGATAAAACTCAGCAAGGTATTTCTGTATTTTTTGGTTTAATAGATCTGAATAAAAATGCAAAGGAAAAGTAGATCTCAAGGCAAATATATGAGAAATAAGACCCGGGGGCCGTAGGTTTCACTAGTGGCTTCTCTCGAGAAAAATAGCAAACGGTGGGTAAAAAAATTACTGTTGGACAATTGATAGAACTTCAAATTTTATGACGATATCCAGGCAATGATATACATAGGCATCACGTCCAAGATTAGTAGACCGACTCCTGCATGCATCTACTACTATTACTCCACACATCGATCGCTATCCACCATGCATCTAGTGTATTAAGTTCACGGAAAAGCGAAGTAATGCAATAAGAATGATGACATGATGTAGACAAGATCCGTTTATCTACATGGCAGTAGATATAGATCTCATCTTTTTATCCTTAGTAGCAACGATACATACATGGCGGTTCCCTTTCTGTCACTGGGATGAAGCACCGTAACATCGAACCCACTACCGGGCACCTCTTCCATTGCAAGATAAATAGATCAAGTTGGCCAAACAAAACCCAAATATCGGAGAAAAATACGAGGCTATAAGAGATCATGCATATAAGAGATTAAAGAAACCCAAATAACTTTCATGGATATAAAAAGATATGACTGATCATAAACTCGAAGTTCATCAGATCCCAACAAACACACCGCAAAAGAGTTACATCATATGGATCTCCAAGAGACCATTATATTGAGAATTCAGTGAGAGAGAGAAAGCCATCTAGCTACTAACTACGGACCCGAAAGTCTACAAAGAACTACTCACGCATCATCGGAGAGGCACCAATGGAGGTGGTGAACCCGATCCGAGATGGTGTCTAAATTGGATCTGGTGGTTTTGGACTCTGCGGCAGCTGGATGAATATTTCATCGATGCCTCTAGGGTTTCTGGAATATTGTGGTATTTATAGAGCAAAGAGGCGGTCCGGGGGGCACCCGAAGTGGGCACAAGCCACCAGGGCGCGCCAGGGCCTCCTGGCGCGCCCTGGTGGGTTGTCCCCTCCTCGAGACTATCCCCAGGTGCAACCAGGGCCCATTGCCTTTCTTCTGGCCCATAAAAAATCATCGTGGTGTTTCGTGGCATTTGGACTCCGTTTGATATTGATTTCCCGCGATGTAAAAAACATGGAAAAAACAGCAACTGGCACTTGGCATTATGTCAATAGGTTAGTACCAAAAAATGATATAAAATGACTATAAAATGATTATAAAACATCCAAGATTGATAATAAAACAACATGGAAAAATAAAAAATTATAGATACGTTGGAGACGTATCAGCATCCCCAAGCTTAACTCCTACTCGTCCTCGAGTAGGTAAGTGATAAAAACAGAATTTTTGATGTGGAGTGATGTTCATCAAGTCATATCATATTCTTTTCTTAATAGCATGGACATTTGGACTTTTATGTGATTCAAAGCAATAGTCTAGTTTTGACACAATAAGTTAGATACTCAAGCATATCAACAAGCAACCATGTCTTTCAAAATATCAATGCTAAAACAAGTTATCCCTAGCCTATCATGCTCAAACATTGATCCATTCATGAAGCACACTCGAATATTAACTACACCCAATACTTGAGCATGATCATATTGCCTCCTAGCTGGTGCTTTTGTAAGAGAAGATGGAGACTCAAATTTCAAAAATAAAAATTGCATCAAGTAAAAGAAAGGCCCTTCACAGAGGGAAGTAGGGATTTGTAGAGGTGCCAGAGCTCAATGCGAAAAATTAGAGATAAAAACATTTTGGGAGGTGTATCCATCCCATCAACGAAAACGACATAGAGTTCCCAACACTTTCCATGCTAGATATGCCATAGGCGGTTCCCAAACAGAAAATAAAGTTTATTCCTTTTTCCACCATTACTTTCACTTTCCATGGCTAACCGTATCCACGGGTGCCCTCCATACCAACACTTTCCAAGGAATTTATTATTTGACATCATAAAGTATTTTTTTTGCATTTCGGGACTGGGCATCCCTAAAACCTTTGCCTTACTCTCGTGCAATGACAAGTGAATAAACACTCATCTTGAGAATAACATGTAGCGACCAGACCTCAAATGGCCTGTGCTGCTGTGCACCAGTGTCATCCCTGGATCAGTAATGCTGACACGCACAGTACAAATGGAGGATTTATAACAGAGTAGCAATCACACACTTATTACATCGAATATCTCCGAAGAGAATAAGTATAATAAACATGGCTTAAGGCCATCTAAAAACGATAACAGCGGAAGGCTTGGAAGATAAGTGAGTCCATCAACTCCAGCGGCATCACTGAGTATAAGACCACGACCTAAGGCATCTTACTCGTCGTCTGAAAAGTCTGCAACATGAAACGTTGCAGCCCGAAAACGGGTCAGCACATAGAATATGCTGGCAAAGTAACACATAGAGAACAATGAACAATGATAAGGCTATACTATATGCATATATGGCTGGTGGAAAGGCTCTATGGTTACAGTTTTTGCGAAAAGCCAATTTTATCCTACTGCAAAGGAACAAATTTTATTTAACTATCATGGTGGTTGAAACATTGAGAAGGTACCTCCAACTCAATCCCAATTAAGTAACATCATTAACCCAACAAAATTAGTTATAAGTATCACGGTGATGAGATTCAAATGATAATCCAGGTACTAGATACTCAAGTTGTCCATAACCGGGGACACGGCTAATCATGATCAGTTTGTACACTCTGCAGAGGTTTGTGCACTTTTCCCCACAAGACTCGATCGCCTCTGCTTGATTCTCGCACTGCATGATGTTTGAGAAACGGATGACCGAGACACAGTCTTTCAGAAACAGTCACTCTCTACTCTGGATGGACCGGTACACCTACTTTCCCCTACATCTGCTAGTCCACCTCTTCAAGAGATCCTGTAACCTACTCAGCTATGCTAGAGCCCATAATAGCTTGCGGCTGCACACGGAAGTTTCTAGCATGAATAATCTTATGATCCCTTTGAGCCTGGGTGGCGGACCTTATACATACAGACAACACTAGGTTCTCCAGGTGCCTCAATCCACCCAGATGTGAGTTTTAGTTGCCACCTTAAGTTGAACCATTATTAAACACTCACATCTGTCATGAATATCTCTCAAACCCAATCCACGTCTATGAGCATAGCATGGCATTGATAAAAGCAACGTAGAAGTAACTCCCGAGGGTTTGATAAAGAACAGGTAATAGGTACTACCTCAACTACATCCCAATACCCACAGTTTAATTAGATCCTAATCATGCAATGTGTTTGAGGAAATAGGTCTAATGCAATAAAACTGGGTATGAACGGGGTATGATCAAAGTGTTACTTGCCTTGCTGATGATCCGCAAAACCTAGCGAGTCGAAGTAACAAGCGGCACACTCCGGGTACTCTATCACAAACAAACAAGCATACAATCAGTACTCATCTAATGCACAAGTAAAACTCGAAAGAAAGATCCAACCAGAAAATTCAACTTAAGAACTCCGGTTTGCAAAAAGAATCAACTCGAAAGAAGCAACGAAAGTCAAACGGCGAAAGAAAGAAACTTCGTTTGCTAATCTGGATCTAGGTCAAATTTTACTGTAGCAAAAACTTGTTTGAGTAGGTTAAACGGAAAGAGAATTTCGAGACAAAACTCTAGGCGCTTGAATCACCTGATTCCGATAAACAAGCGAAAAGTGAAACAGATTCGAAATTTTGATCGGAAATCGAATCTGAGAAAATAACGAGAAAATCCGACGAAAAGAAAAACGGACGAACGGTTAAATAACGGACGTTCGTTAACAGAGAAAAACCGATGAACACGTTCGTTAAAACGAACGGTTCGGTGAACGCTCGTGAAATAAGAAAACCAAAAAAACCGATCTAGGGTTTTTTTTAAAACAAAAGGTTTTTTTTCTTCAGAAAACCGGACAATAGCAAAAACGGCCGGCGGCAGCAGTACCTCGGCGGGACTCCGGCGAGGCTCCGGCGGGCGGGGCTCGGGCGGCGGGGGTGCGGGGCTCGGGGGCGGCGGCTCCGGCGGCGAGGGGCTCCGGCTCGGGGGCTCCCGGCGGCGGGCGGCGAGGCAAAGGCGGCGGCGGCGGGCGGGCTAGATGCGGCGGCGGCGGTTGCTAGATGCGGCGGCGGCGGTGGCGAAAACGGAGGGGGGGGGGTATATATGGAGGGGGGGGTGCTAGGGGGCTTGGGGAAGGGGGCACCGAGGCGGCGGCGGCGTCCGTGGCGAGGGGCTCCGGCTCGGGGGCTCCCGGCGGCGGGCGGCGAGGCAAAGGCGGCGGCGGCGGTGGCTAGATGCGGCGGCGGCGGTGGCGAAAACGGAGGGGGGTATATATGGAGGGGGGGGTGCTAGGGGGCTTGGGGAAGGGGTAACCGAGGCGGCGGCGGCTCCCGTGGCGAGGCCGGACTCCGGCGGGCGTGCTCCTGTGCGGGAAGAGGAAGCCGCGAGACGGGCCGTCGGCTGGGCCTTTGGCCCAGTCGGCGCGGGCGCGTATTTTTTTTAAATAAGTTCCGCGGGAAAAATTGCGTAGAAAAATAAATAAAAATCAGAAAAATATGAAATAAATTTTCCTCGTCTAGTTAGAAATCTAGAATAGGGTGAACATTTTTAAAATCAAAAATAAATATTTTGAAAACATGCATATTTTTAAATGCCATAAAAATTGCAAATAAAATCCAATAAATTCCAAATAATGATTTTAACATTTTTCCTCCAGTATTTCAATTGTTTTGGAGAAGTCATATTTTCTCCTCTCGTTTATAAAAATGAAATATTTTTCCGGAGAGAAAAATAATTAAGATCCAATCCTCGTTTGAAAAAAAATCAAATAAGAAAATTCAAGAAAATCCCCAACTCTCTCCAAGGATCCTTGAGTTGCTTAGGATTTATCTAGGATTTGTCAAAATGCAACAAAACATGATATGCAAATGATGATCTATGTATAACATTCCAAATTGAAAATTTGGGATGTTACATAACACATCTAGCATGGAAAATATTAGGCACCCGTTACCGTTCTGCGAGCGAAACAAACACACAAAAGAGAAGTTTATTTTGAAAATTAAAGATGGCACATGCAAATTTGCTTAGAACGGCAAAAGAATACCGCATATAGGTAGATATAGTGGACTCATGTGGCAAAACTGGTTTAAAGGATTTTGGATGCACAAGTAGAGGTCATACTTAGTGCAAAATGAAGGCTAGCAAAACGATTGAGAAGCGACCATCCAAGAAACGAATAATCTCATAAGCAAGCATTAAGCATAATTAACAGTTTAACACCGAATAATGCACCACAAGTAGGATATAATTTTCATTGCATGGTTATTTACTTTCGTGCATGCATAGGGAATCACAAACCTTAACACCAATATTCTTACTAGAGCACAATTACTCATCAACATAACTCACATATCACATCATCATATCTCAAAACTATTACTAAGAATCAAGTTTATTTTGTCGAATGATCTTCATGAAATTTTATTTTTCTTGAGCCTTCTTGGATATCTATCACTTTGGCACTAATTTTCTTGTGTTTCTTTTCATAAACTCAAACAAATATAAGTGAAGATCATGAGCATAACAAATTTTCTTTCTCTCAAAATAATTAAGTGAAGCAAGAGAGAATTCCTTCAAAATTTTACTAACTCTCAAATAAATCTAAGTGAAGCAAGAGAGCATTTCTTCAAATACTAACAAAGCACACCGTGCTCAAAAAGATATAAGTGAAGCATAGAGCAAGTCCTAGCTCATAAAAGATTTAGGTGAAGCATAGAGAGCAATTCTAACAAGTCATGATATAATTTTAACTCTCTCAAATAGGTGTGTCCAGCAAGGATTGATGACTTTAAACACAAAATAAAACAAGCAAATACACATATCATACAAGACGCTCCAAGCAAAACACATATCATGTGACGAATAAAAATATAGCCTCGAGTAAAATACCGATAGTTGTTGGAAGAAAGTGGGGATGCCACTCGGGGGCATCCCCAAGCTTAGTTGGTTGCTCATTCTTGGATAATAGCTTGGGATGCCGGGGCATACCCAAGCTTAGGCTCTTACATCCTTCCTTCATCCATCATAAGATAACCCAAAACTTGAAAACTTCAATCACACAAAACTCAACAAAACCTCCGTGAGATCCGTTAGTGTAAGAAAAATAAATCACTACTATAAGTGCTGTATCAAACCAATTCATATTTTGTTTTTGTATTATATCTACTGTATTCCAACTTTTCTATGGCAAAAACTCATCAAAGAAAACCATAGATCCATCAAAATAAGCACACAACACAAAGAAAACAGAATCTGTCAAAACAGAACAGTCTGTAGTAATCTGATTTGTTCGAATACTCCTGGAACTCCAAAAATTCTGAAAAACTAGTACAACCTGGATAATTTGTATGTTGATCTTCTGCAAAAAGAATTAGTATTTATCACTTTCTGGTGAATTTAAACAATTGTTTTCGTGAGCACAAAGTTTCTATCTTTTTCAGCAAGATCAAACAACTATCACCCAAGAAAATCCTATTGGTTCTACTTGGCACAAACACTAATTAAAACACAAAAAACACAATCATAATAGTAGCATAATTGTGCTAACACTCCATAACAGAAAGCTAAAAGCAAAAATAAATTTTATTCATTGGGTTGCCTCCCAACAAGCGCTATAGTTTTACGCCCTAAGCTAGGCATAAAGCATGGATCTAAGTTTTGTCTTCTTTGGTTCGAGATCCATAAGATGCCCTCATGATTGATTCATAAGGTGGCTTAATTATTGTTCTTGGAAAGTGTTCCATACCTTTCCTTAAAGGAAATTGGAACTTAATATTGCCTTCTTTCATATCAATCACGGCACCGATAGTGCATAAAAACGGTCTACCAAGAATAATTGGACAAGACGGATTGCAATCAATATCAAGAACAATAAAATCTATGGGCACATAATTCCTATTTGCAAGAATAAGAAAATCATTAATTCTTCCCATAGGCTTTTTAATAGTAGAATCCGCCAAGTGTAAATTCAAAGAACATTCTTCAAGATTGGTAAGACCAAGCACATCACATAAAGATTTCGGAATTGTGGAACACTAGCACCCAAGTCACACAAGGCAAAACACTCATAATTTTTAATCTTGACTTTGATAGTAGGTTCCCATTCATCATGCAATTTTCTAGGGATTGAAACCTCTAATTCCAATTTTTCTTCCCAAGCTTTCATCATAGCATCAACAATATGTTTAGTAAAAGCTTTATTTTGTTCATAAGCATGGGGTGAATTTATCATGGATTGCAATAAAGAAATACAATTAATCAAAGAGCAACTATCATAATTAAAGTCTTTGTAATCCAAAAGAGTGGGCACATCACTAGCTAAAGTTTTGACCTCTTCAAACCCACTTTTATCAATTTTCTCAACAAGATTTTCACCCTCCGAAAATTGGTATGCCTTCTACCTAAAGTTGACTCTTCTCCAGTCCATTTTTCATCATTCTTAACTTTACTAAACAAGGAATCAATAGAAGAAACACCAATCATTTTAAGATCTTCATCACTTTTGCAAGAATAATCACTAGAAAAAGCTTTTTCTAAAAATTCTCTTTTAGCTCTAAGCATAGCAGTTCTTTTCTTACTTTCATCCATAGAAACATAAATAGCTTTAATTGATTCATCTACTTTAGGCACAAAAATTTTCATCTTGAGATTTTCCACATCATGAGCAATTCTATCAACACTTTTAGACAAATCATCAATCTTATTCAACTTTTCTTCTATGGAAGTGTTGAAAACATTTTGTGTGTTGATAAATTCTTTAATATTATTCTCAAGATCAGAGGTGTTCCTATTATTATTATAAGATTGATTTCCAAAGGAGTTACCATAATTATTAGAGGAATTACTAGGAAAAGGCCTAGGATTAAAATTTCCTCTATAAGCATTGTTGTTGAAATTATTTCTAGAGATAAAATTCACATCAATGGCATCACTATTTTTCTCAATCAAAGTAGACAAAGGCATATCATTAAAATAAATAGGAGCACTTTTACTAGCAACCAATTTCATAAGAGCATCAACTTTATCACTCAAAGAAGAATTTTCTTCAACCGAATTAACCTTTTTACTAGTAGGAGCTCTTTCGGTATGCCATTGTGAATAATTTGCCTTGATATTATCAAGCAATTTGGTGGCTTCACCCAAACAAATTTCCATAAAAGTACCACCCGCGGTGAAATCTAAAAGATTACGAGAAACAAAATTCAACCCGCATAAAGATTTTGTATGATCATCCAAAGATTTAACCCATGAGTTGGGCAATTCCTTAGCATCATTTTCATCCTTTCCCAAGATTGCGCAACATGCTCATGTTCAAGTTGCTTGAAATTCATGATCTGGGTTCTAAGGGAAATAATTTTTGCGGGAGGAAAATACTTCATGATAAAAGCATCTTTGCATTTATTCCAAGAATCGATACTATTGCGAGGCAAAGAAGAGAACCAAATTTTTGTAGAATCACGCAAAGAGAATGTAAATAATTTCATCTTGACCACATCATTCTCCACATCTTTTTTCTTTTGCATATCGCATAATTCCACGAAGGTATTAAGATGGGACGCGACATCCTCATTACGAGTACCGGAAAATTGGTTTTTCATAACAAGATTCAGCAAAGCAGTATTAATATCACAAGTCTTCGCACTAGTGGCGGGAGGAGCAAGTGGAGTGCCAATAAAATCATTGTTGTTGGTATCTGAGAAATCACATAACTTGGTGTTCTCTTGAGTCATGATGACCACACAACAAGATTGCACTCAAAAACAGATCCGGCAAGAAAACGGCGAACGGAAAAACAGAGGCGAATAAAACGGCAAATTTTTGTGAAGTGGGGGAGAGGAAAACAAGAGGCAAATGGCAAATAATGTAAATTGAAAGGAGATGAGATTTGTGATTAGGAACCTGGTTATGTAGAAGATCCTCCCCGGCAACGGCGCCAGAAATTCTCCTTGATGGCAGCTGGAACTACGTCGGTATTTCCCCGGAGAGGGAGGGATGATGTAGCGCAGCGACGGTAGGTATTTCCCTCAGTTATGAAACCAAGGTATCGAACCAGTAGGAGAACCAAGCAACACAACGTAAGCAGCACCTGCACACAAACAACAACACCTCGCAACCCCACGAGTTAAAGGGGTTGTCAATCCCTTCCGGGGTACGGCGCCTCAAGATAGGCAAACAGATGTGAGGTAAATTGTAGTAGATTGATAGATCGAACACCAAATAAAATAAATAAAGATAAAACACAGCAAGGTATTTTTGTATTTTTTGGTTTAATAGATCTGAATAAAAATGCAAAGAAAAAGTAGATCGCAAGGCAAATATATGAGAAATAAGACCCGGGGCCCGTAGGTTTCACTAGTGGCTTCTCTCGAGAAAAATAGCAAATGGTGGGTAAACAGCTTACTGTTGGGCAATTGATAGATCTTCCAATAATTATGATGATATCCAGGCAATGATCTACATAGGCATCACATCCAAGATTAGTAGACCGACTCCTGCCTGCATCTACTACTATTACTCCACACATCGACCGCTATCCAGCATGCATCTAGTGTATTAAGTTCATGGAAAAACGGAGTAATGCAATAAGAACGATGACATGATGTAGACAAGATCCGTTTATCTATATGGCGGTAGATATAGATCTCGTCTTTTCATCCTTAGTAGCAACGATACATACGTGTCGGTTCCCTTTCTGTCACTGGGATCAAGCACCGTAAGATCCAACCCACTACCGGGCACCTCTTCCCATTGCAAGATAAATAGATCAAGTTGGCCAAACAAAACCCAAATATCGGAGAGGAAATACGAGGCTATAAGAGATCAAAGAAACCCAAATAACTTTCATGGATATAAAAAGATATGACTGATCATAAACTCGAAGTTCATCAGATCCCAACAAACACACCGCAAAAGAGTTACATCATATGGATCTCAAAGAGACCATTGTATTGAGAATTCAGCGAGAGAGAGAAAGCCATCTAGCTACTAACTACAGACCCGAAGGTCTACAAAGAACTACTCACGCATCATCGCAGAGGCACCAATGGAGGTGGTGAAACCCATCCGAGATGGTGTCTAAATTGGATCTGGTGGTTCTAGACTCTACGGCGGCTGGATGAATATTTCTTCGTTGCCTCTAGGGTTTCTGGAATATTGTGGTATTTATAGAGCAAAGAGGCGGTCCGTGGGGCACCCGAGGTGGGCACAACCCACCAGGGCGCGCCAGGGCCTCCTGGCGCACCCTGGTGGGTTGTCCCCTCCTCGGGACTCCCCCCAGGTGCAACCAGGGCCCATTGCCTTTATTTTGGCCCATAAAAAATCATCATGGAGTTTCGTGGCATTTGGACTCCGTTTGATATTGATTTCCTGCGATGTAAAAAACATGGAAAAAATAGCAACTGGCACTTGGCACTATGTCAATAGGTTAGAACCAAAAAATGATATAAAATGATTATAAAGCATCTAAGATTGATAACAAAACAACATGGAACAATCAAAAATTATAGATACGTTGGAGACGTATCAAGGAGTAGCTACCATCATCGACGGTTGAAAAATCCGTGAGGGACTGTCCACCATATATGAGAGAAGAAGAATGCCGACTGTTGTTGTGGGGGTCACTTCTCCTTCTTTTCCTTGTGCTATATATTTGTAATGCACTAGGGAAAGGAGGAGTAGTGACCATCACCGGCGGTCGCAATATCAGAGAGGGAGTGCCCACCATATACGTGAGATGAGAGTTTAGGAAGGAAGACTCGACAGACCTAAAGTCAACCCGTTGCATATTGAGTAATAGTGATATGTGTGTTGAGTTTCCTGGTAGTTGCCTTCGATCGATTTTGAGTTAACATTTCAACTATGAACATAGGAAATGTCTGACGATGAAAAGGAATTCGGTATGTGTGAATTCTGCAAAGACGAGCGCGGCCTGTGCGATAGGCCTCACCTAGTTGGTGGTAGGCGCTTCAGCATCATGCTGGATGAGAACTTCGAAGTGGATACAGTAAGTCACAACGACAAGTCTTTTTTCGTAATTAAGCATGACTTCTGCTTCTTTTTCTTCAACTTATAATTTTAATTTTTTACTATTCTACTAGCGTATCCCTACCATGCAAGAATTTATGTCCTGGATAAGATTGGTTTTAGTACTCTGGAAAGTATGGAGGTAAAGAGAGTTCACTTGAGGATCGAGCATGGTTGTAATTTTGCCGTAAAATTATACAATGCAGACACACCTATTTTGAACGCAAAAATTCGAGAGCACTATGCAATGCTTATGCATTTGAGCCTGATATCTTATCACCTTTGATATTCGTCCGAAAGATGAAATTGAAGGTAATATCAACATCTGGGTCGATGTGCAGTTGCCTCCAGTTCTACCATTATGTGAGTTTCTCAACCATATTTATTAAGTAATTTATATTATTTATTTAAAAATAGTTGACAACTAATTTATACTGACAGTTTATTTCCGTTCAAGCAAACCTGTCTGACGCTTGGTAGGTATCACCTACTACTGTCCCGGGGCTGAATTAAACTGCGAGGAGATAGGTCATTATGTTTCATGGCTTGAGGATCTTGATACTGTCAAGACATGTTATTTTCCTGGACTTCGAGATATTAGTACTCAAAACGTGCGACCACTAGTGTGCGTATTGAACTACGATCACATCTATTTAGGAAAGATGGTAATATTTTTACTATTTATCCTCAGTGCATCTTTTGCATACATTATTTTTTAAGCTAAACTTCATTGCTAAGTGTGTTACTACGATGTTCTTCAACAGGGACTCCCGATGAGTGTTGTGCCTCGTTGATCGAGCCTAAAGGTCGCATGACAATGGTTAGGTTACGGCGAAGATATCCTGCATTGCACATGAGTGCATTCATCATTTCTCGAAGCGAGCAAGTCTTAATAGTCAAAGACTGGAGCAAAATTGTGAAGAATCGCAGTAGAGAAGTACTTGGGGGCAGCAATCAGAAGCGCATCCCACAATTAGGAGACAGGTTCATCTGCATGCTCCAATATGATGAAGCAGGAGTGCTACACATGTTTTATGCTATTTTACCTGAGAGAGAGCAGCAGGAGTGATTAGCTAGCTAGAATGAGTTTGAAGATGATGATGTGCTACACTATGACTATGATGATTATTATTAGCTAGTGTTGGTGGTGATTAGATAGCTACCGTAGCTAGTGTTGGTGGTGATTAGCTAGCTAGAATGAGTTTGAAGATGATGATGTGCTACACTATGACTATGATGATTAAATAGCTAGTGTTGGTGGTAATGACTATGATGATGATTAAATAGCTTGTGTTGGTGGTAATTACTATGATGATTAAATAGCTAGTGTTGGTGGTAATGACTAGTAACACGGATTAGATTCAAGTGGAGGCAACATGTGGTGCACATCGAAAGTACTACTAATCCAAACTAGATCAAGACTAATCCAAACCAGATCAAGTTTGGATTAGTAGTATACTTTCGACATGCACCACATGTTGCCTCCACTTGAACCTAATCCACATTCATTTCAGCCATTGTTGCATATACTAACTAATCATGGTCATAAAATCATACGATGAAAGTACTGTATATAAAACCTATACAAATATAGCAAAAATATGTTGCAATTTCAAAAATACAGGAAAAATAAGCAGTAGCGCTTTTCAAAAGAAATGCTACTTCTACTTACTACTATCAGCAACGCTTTTCCACCACGAGCGCTGATGACCCACAAGTATAGGCGATCAATTGTAGCTCTTTTCGATAAGTAAGAGTGTCGAACCCAACGAGGAGCAGAGGAAATGACAAGTGGTTTTCAGCAAGGTAATGTCTGCAAGTGCTGAAATTGTAAGTAACGGAGTAGTTTGATAGCAAGATAATTTGTAATGAGCAAGTAATGATAGTAGTAACAAAAGTTCAGCATGTTAGCCCAATCCTTTTGAGGCAAAGGACAGGCCAAAACGGTCTCTTATGATAAGAAAAGCGTTCTTGAGGGTGCACGGGATTTTCATCTAGTCACTTTCATCATGTTGGTTTTATTCGTGTTCGGTACTTTGATAATTTGATATGTGGGTGGACCGGTGCTTAGGTGTTGTTCTTACTTGAATAAACCTCCTACTTATGATTAACCCTCCCGCAGCATCCGCAACTACGAGAAAGGTACTAAGAATAAATTCTAACAATATCATTAAACTTTTGGATCCAATCGGTCCCTTAAGGAATAGCGCATAAACTGGGGTTTAAGCTTCTGTCACTCTCGAAACGTATCATCTAATTGCTACTCCACATTGCATTCCCTTAGGCTCAAATATGGTGAAGTGTCATGTAGTCGACGTTCACATGACACCACTAAGGGAATCACAGCATACATACTATCAAAATATCGAACACATATCAAGTTCACATGATTACTTGCAACATGATTTCTCCCGTGACCTCAAGAACAAAAGTAACTACTCACAAATGATAATCATGCTCATGATCAGAGGAGTATTAAATAGCATATCGGATCTGAACATATAATATTCCACCAAATAAACCATATAGTAATCAACTACAAGATGTAATCAACACTACTAGTCACCCACAAGCACCAATCTATAGTTCCGGTAACAAGATTGAATACAAGAGATGGACTATGGTTTGAGATGAGATGGTGCTATTGAAGATGTTGATGGAGATTGCCCTCCCCAAGATGGGAGAATTGTTGCTGATTATGATGACGATGATTTCCCCCTCCAGGAGGGAAGTTCCCCCAGTGGAATCGCTCCGCCGGAGGGCAAAAGTGCTCCTGCCCAAGTTCCGCCTCGAGACGGCCGCGATATGCCCCAAAAGTCTTCTCTTCATTTTTTCTAGGTCAAAAGGACCTATATACCAGAAGATGGGCACCGGAGGTGGGCCTGGGTGAGCACAACCCACCATGGGGCGCCTGGGCTCCCTGGCGCGCCCAGGTGGGTTGTGCCCACCTGGTTGTCCCCTCTGGTGATTATTGGCTCCAATATTCCTCAAATATTCCATAAAAAAATATCCGTGAAGTTTCAGCTCATTTGGAGTTGTGCAGAATAGGTAGCCTGACGTAGCTTTTCCAGGTCCAGATTTCCAGCTGTCGGAATTCTCCCTCTTTGTGTATACCTTGCATATTGTGAGAGAAAAGGCATTAGAATTAATCCAAAAAGCATTATTATGGATAAAAACATCTTAAATAATAGTGATAAAACATGATGCAAAATGAACATATCAACTCCCCCAAGCTTAGACCTCGCTTGTCCTCAAGCGAAAACCAACATCGAAAACATGTCCACATGCTTAGAGAGAGAGAGAGGTGTCGATAAAAACAAAATAGGACATAGAAGCATCATGTTAATTAGTATAACAGCAACAAACTTAAACATAAAACTTTTATCATATAACTTTTATCATAGACTTCTCATGAATAAGTAACAATTCATCACATAATCGAAGTATAAAGCAAAAACTCTATTAAAAACCAACAAACTATGTTCTCGGTCAACTTTGCAACTACAATTCATCATCTTTTCAGGAAGGGTCGCGTATCGGAGCCTTTAGGCAAGTCCACGTACTCAACCATCATATAGTCTTCTATGATTGCTAACACTCACCGCATACACATGAGCAAAAGGTTTCAACCGGACACATAGAAAGATAGGGGCTTATAGCTTCGCCTCCCAACGTATTCACCTCAAGGGTGATGTCAACAATAATAACTCATGCTATCTATATTCAACTGGACATATGTGCCTAGATCTTTCCTCACCACATGATGCTTGCCAAAGGAGAAAAATAAAAAGGAATAGAAGGAAAACTTTGACTCTTTGCATAAAAGTAAAAGATTGGCCCTTCGCAGAGGGAAGCAGAGGTTGCCATGCGCTTATTTGTTTGTATGCTCAACCCCTTCGTGCAAAAGAACGTCACGTTGCATTGCCCCTTGTGATAGCGACCTTTATTATGCAGTCTGTTGCTTTTATTCTTCACCATCACAAGTTCGTGCAACGCTCAATTTTCTCTTACACTAAATGATCTCACACATTTAGAAGAAATTTTTACTGCCTTTTTGCACTGATGACAACTTACTTGAGGGATCTTGCTCAATCCCTAGGTAGGTATGGTGGACACTTGAAAATAAGATTTGGGTTTAAGGGTTTTTGGATGCACAAGTAGTATCTCTACTTAGTGCGGAATTTTTGGCTAGCAAAGATAGGGGGCAAGCACCACATGTTAAAGGATCCATGATAATATGACTTCTATGTGAATATAAACAAACATAAACCATTAAGTTGTTTTCCTTGTCCAACGTCAACAATTTTGGCATATCATATTTTGATGAGGGCTCACAATCACAAAAGATTTCTAGGATAGTATATTTATATGTGAATCTTCTCTTCCCTTATTAATTCTTTCATGAGTTGCATCATTGACTAATGCTATGTTTGTCAATCTGTAATAAAATTTTCTACTTATACTATTCCTTATGTGGTGTCATCACCTACCATATGATTAGTATATGATCCTTTTCATTATTTCTTTCCTTTTATTTATTTCGTTTCTCTTTTTCTTTCTTCTTTCTTTTATTTTCAACATGAAAGTAAAGAAAGCAAAAACTCAAACTAAACTTTATTATATAACTTGCACACGATTACAAGGATAGATCACTAAGCAAACTCTCATAGAAGAAAGGATCGAACTAAACTCTTGTTCATCTAAAGCAAAAGATCAAACTAAAATAAGTAAAGGAAAAAAGATAGTGGGATGATACGATACCGGGGCACCTCCCAAAGCTTGGCAGAAGCCAAGGGGAGTGCCCATACCCGATACTTAATTCTCCTTTGGTTGCGAAGAAGATGATGGTGGTGATGAAGCGATCCTGTCCTTAAGGATCGAGAGATTCTCCAACGACGGATGACGCTCCGGAGATGGATGATATGCTCTTGATGCAGAATATTTTCACGAGTAAGATATTTATTTTGTATGCGAACTATTTCAATGATACGAAAGGCTTCAATCTCAGCAGGAGTAAGGTGGGTGAGGTAAGGCTTAAGGATATCTTCCTCTTCTTCCTCCTCTGCCGGCAGTGCTTGTTCTGCCATCCCGGGTGGATCTACGGTAGCCTTCTTGCCCTTGTCTCCCTTGACAGCGTCCTTGGGCTCCTCGCTCTTCAGCTCGATCTTCATCAACCAAGCATCTTCTTCCATGTTATTGGAGGAGGAGGAAGACATGATGCCTGGCTTGATAAATCTGACCGAAAACAGCAAGAAAGAGAACAGAGGATTTCTCTGCGATACGGTGATCAACAGCTTCAGGAAGTATATATTGATTTTTTTATCTTGGAGGACAAGCAAACGGAAGAAAAACGGAGTCCGGAAGGTGTCCCAGGTGGGCAGAACCCACCTGGGCGTGCTAGGCAAGCATGGCGACAAGCAAACGGAAGAAAAACAGAGTCCGGAAGGTGTCCCAGGTGGGCACAACCCACCTGTGTCTTGTGCCCACTAGGGTACGCTTCCTGGAAGTTTCTTTGTTTCCTAATTTTCTATATATCCCAAAACTGATAAAAAAATGTTTTTGCGGATTTTTCGGAGTCCCTTTACTTACCGTATCACGTACCTCCTCATTTTTACGATTCTAGAGTGTTCTTGAAGGACTCTTTAATGTGTTCTTCCGGTGTCAAAGTTTGGATAATATTACATTCAATATTAATGGGCGTACCTGAGATATAATGTTTTATTTGTTGCCCATTGACAACCTTCGGGTTAGTACCTTCGGAATTATTTATTTTGATAGCTCCTGACAGATAAACTTCCTCGATAACATAGGAGCCTTCCCATTTTGAGAGGAGTTTTCCTGCAAAGAATCTGAAACGAGAGTTGTACAAAAGAACATATTCTCCGACTTTAAACTCACGCTTTTGGATTCTTTTGTCATGCCATCTTTTAACTTTTTCTTTGAATAATTTTGCACTTTCAAGCTTGGGTTCTCCATTCATCTAATGAGCTAATATCAAATAACCTCTTTTCACCAGGAAGCTTGTAATCATAATTGAGCTCTTTGATGGCCCAATATGCTTTATGTTCTAACTCAAGAGGCAAATGATAAGCTTTTCCATAAACCATTTTATAAGGAGACATACCCATAGGATTTTTATATGCTGTTCTATAAGCCCAAAGTGCATCATCTAATTTCTTAGACCAATTCTTCCTGGACCTATTGACAGTCTTTTGCAAAATTAATTTTATTTCTCTATTGCTAAGTTCAACTTGACCACTAGACTGAGGATGATAAGGCGATGCAATTCTATGGTTAACATCATACTTGGCAAGCATTTTATGGAAAAGCACCGTGAATAAAGTGTGAACCACCATCAGTCATTAAATATCTAGGGACTCCGAACCTTGGGAAAATAACTTCCTTCAGCATTTTAATAGAGCTGTTGTGATCAGCACTACTGGTTGGAATAGCTTCTACCCATTTAGTAACATAATCAACAGCAACCAAAATATGTGTATACCCATTAGATGAAGGAAAAGGTCCCATGTAATCAAATCCCCAAACATCAAATGGTTCAACAGCAAGTGAATAATTCATAGGCATTTCTTGACGCTTACCGATATTACCTATTGTTTGACATTCATCACAAGATAAGACGAACTTACGGGCATCCTTGAAGAGAGTAGGCCAATAAAATCCAGATTGCGATACCTTGTGAGCAGTTCTATCTCCACCATGATGCCCTCCATAAGCTTCAGAGTGACGTTTACGTAGGATTTGTCTGTATTCATGCTTAGGTACACAATGTCTAATAATACCATCTACTCCTTCTTTATAAAGATGTGGATCATCCCAAAAGTAATTAGACAATTTTTTTCTTTTGTTGGTATGTAAAGCTAGGTGGTAAATATTTAGCAACAATGTAATTAGCATAATCAGCATACCAAGGAGTATTATGAGCAACATTTATTGCAGCTAACTACTCGTCAGGAAACTTATCATCAATAGGTAGTGGGTCATCAGGCACATTTTCAAGCCTAGACAAATTATCAGCTACGGGGTTCTCAGATCCTTTTCTAACAATGATATGCAAATCAAATTCTGGTAACAAGAGAACCCATCGAATAAGTCTAGGTATAGCATCTTTCTTTTCCATCAGATATTTAATAACAGCATGGTCTGTGTGAACAGTTACTTTTGAATCAACAATATAAGGTCTAAATTTATCACAAGCAAACACCACTGCTAAGAATTCTTTTTCAGTAGTTGCATAGTTTCTTTGAGCACTGTCTAGAGTTTTACTAGCATAATGGATAACATTCAATGTCTTATCAACTCTTTGTCCTAGAAGCACCAACAACATAATCACTAGCATCACACATAATTTCAAAAGGCAAGTTCCAATCAGGTGGTTGAACAATATGTGCAGAAATTAAGGCTTTCTTGAGTGTTTCAAAGGCTTCTAAACAATCATCATCAAAAACAAAAGGAATATCCTTTTGCAAAAGACTCGTAAGAGGCCTAGAAATTTTAGAAAAGTCTTTGATAAATCTCCTATAGAAACCAGCATGACCTAAGAAACTACGAATACCATTGATATCTTTAGGACATGCCATTTTCTCACACTGGTACATCGACGTCCTAAACAAACTGTTTAGAACCCCTTTCCGCGACGGCATTTGGAACTGTCGCCAAGTGAGTGTGGGCGATAGGGGGGTCCTTCCCACACGACCCAGAAATCGTCGGGGATAGGCCCTGATGGGACCCAGGCTAGGGCCGTGTGCGATTGGGCGAGGCTTGGAAACCCAATCATTTCCGTAGGTATGTACATCCCACACGGTGAATCCCAGAAATCATTTCCGTAGGTATGTACATCCCACACGGTGAATCCCAGAAATCATTTCCGTAGGTATGTACATCCCACACGGTGAATCCCAGAAATCATTTCCGTAGGTATGTACATCCCACACGGTGAATCCTAGAAAATAATTTCCGTAGGTATGTACATCCCACACAGTTCTCTGTGTGGAAACGTTTGTGCAAGGTGGCCTAACGCAAACAGTTTGCTGCCGGAAGCCGTGTGTGATTGTTAGTTGATCGAACACGCCTACTTTCTAGAAACCATGCGGGTTGTTTGAGTTCATCGCCCACGGTGTTGTCTGAGTAACCGTTTGCAATAGAAAACCCCAATAAGTAGGGTAATTAGCCTATTATTGATAATCCATGTACTAATTAGACTGATATTTCTTATAAAACACGCCAGATATTTCATATCCCTATAAAAGCAACCAGGATTTCATAATCGAATTACATCAGATAGCTTCGGCACTCAGTTACGCCATTACACAACAGCACCAAGTTTCACATGCAGCATCAAAAACCTTTGAAAAGTAGCATCATACACGGTAAATAGACAGATGAATCTCATCTGGGAAACTGCAGAAGTGGAAGGCAAATATTGAGCCTTCAGTGATGTTGAATGTCCTTGCAACTTTAGGCCAGTGGCTATGGATAATTGCCCGCCCAACCTTCGTCCTCTTCAGCAAGACTTCAATATTGTACCGTGGGTGTTGAATGAGTACCTTCCTCGCCTCTTGACCATGCAGGTGGTTTGAGAGGTAATCATCGGTGAACTGCTTTGAAAAGTACTGAAAACAAAGCTATGCATAAATCGCTGTTGTAAATTTTGAAATGGCGCAAGGGGTAAAAACAAGGTAAAAGAGTTGGTACCATCCTATAGTTGACTGATGTCTTCTTCATTGTGCAAACAAAGATCTTGCTGTTATTCGTCGCAAGTTTCTTCATCCTAACAATCTTTCTGAGTTTCTTGACTTGACTGATATTCATGGACATCTCATTTCCCCATATGCAAAATGGGTCGAACAGTGGGTCTAAGCCTCTGACAGCAGGACCTACATGTGCAAGACAAAATTGTAAGAAACCTAAATATTAGAATGATTCATGGAATTGCACAATAATGTGCTATTAGCCAAAGGACCCTGCTTGAACAAACCTCGATGGTAAACTGCAGTGTCTCCCATTGTTTCCCTGCAACACACATAAGGAAGATCTTGATCAGGTTAACTGAGAGTTGCCATACTATCAGTAGAATATGTATTGAGTATAGCCAAATTCGATTGGTGTCACATGCATAACAATACAAAATTGTACCCACACCAAATGAAAATCAAATTGCAGAACTGAACCAAACAGTTAAATGGACAGCAGAACAAATGAACCAAAATAGTTAACTAAGCACGACATTGCAGAATAGAAACATGTACTAGAAGGTAAGACAGTTAACAAAACAAAGAATGCTTGAGAACAGTACTATGAAATGTAGCAATTGTTGGACCAAAGTGTTAACTGAACATTACATTTCAGAGGACCAAACTGTTAACTGAACATCAGATTGCATATTAACATCACAGAGGACAAATCGCTAGAAGGCACTGGTGGTGGCCTCGAGAAAACATCACGAACTTTATTTTAAAGTAGACAACCGCGTGGCGGTGTCCACGGTGGCCTCGAAGATGAGGTGCTCCTCTAAGATCTGGCGGTCGACACGCATGTCAGCCATAGCGACCTCGTTTGCGCGTGCGGACGCATGCTACTCCGCTCCACGTTATACTGCATGTAAAATGGCTGTGGGCGGCGCTTAATTGGAGGAGGGGGGCAGTGATTTCGGTGGAAGATGTCGCTCCATCAGTCGAGGCATGTTGGACGGGAAAGGAGGAGGATGGTGTGGGTGGGTGTGGATTACCTGACCATATCGATGAGGCCGCGTAGCAAGAAGAGGGGTCGGCGGCGAGGAGGCCGTGCAGCAAGAAGAAGGGTCGTTGGCGAGGAGGCGGCGCTGCAAGAAGAAAGGTCACCGGCGAGGAGGCGGCGCTGCAAGAAGAAGGGTAGCCAGCGAGGAGGCGGCGCTTCAAGAAGAAGGGTCGCCGGCGAGGAGGCTGAGCTGCCAGTAAGCAGCAGTGAAGGTTTGAACTTGGAAAGCAAGGAGGAACAGTGGAAATGTGGTTTTGGTAGGAGGGAGGGGGCGCGGAGATAGATATTTCCACGGTGGCCAAAAAGTTTCGCTCGATGCCGCGAGAAACTGGTGCGCAAGTGTGGTTCAAGCGGGGGCGGTGGACTGTAGACGACGAAGCTTCCTGCGTAAGCCAGACAAGACGGTGCGCCAAGATATTTTATATCGCATCCCACACGTTTCTTTCTAGTAAACTGTTTGTGGTATACCTGATTTTTTCATTATGTTTTGAAAGACAAAATGGTGTTACAGAGGGAAACGATGGTGTTTGTATTGCTAGAACATTTACGTACAGTGAACATGCAACTAGTACATGAGTGTCGTGTTTAAATTTGGAATTATTCCGGGTTCGTTTGACATTTTTATGCATTAATTGAGTTTCTGGGCATTTAATGTGCATAATTCAAATTTGAACTACAAGCACATGCTCCAATGCACCAAAGTTTGCTGAAAAATCACATGTGTGTCTTTGGGTGAATTTATAGATCCCATGCAAGAAATAGGGATAAAATTCAAACATCTGGGTGTCGTGGCTAGGCCGGAATGATTGAGAAACTTGGTTTTTTAATTCCTGTAAATCCAAAACACGGCTGAAAATCATGAAACTTGGCATTGTGTCATGACATGGCACCAACATGCTGCAGTAATTTTTTGGCCGAATTGGGACAAGCTTTGGTGTAAGCTTCTTGCAAACCGGAGCTTCCCTCAAGAAGGCTCCTGGTTCCGAGAGGGAACGTGTCACCTCCGTGTGCGAAACGACATACGTACACTGCCTTCTCCCGCCTTAATTTTTTTACACAGGCAGATTAGACCAAATAGAAGTAACGTGCTAAATTTTGGAATTATTCCGTGTTCGTTTGGCCTTTTTTATACATTAATTGAGTTTCTGGGCATTTAGTGTGCATAATTCAAATTTGAACTACAAGCACGTGCTCCATTGCACCAAAGTTGTTTGAAAAATCACATGTGTGTCCTTGGGTGAATTTCTAGGTCCCATGCAAGAGATGGGAGTGAAATTCAAACATCTGGGCGTCGTGGCTCAGCCGGAAAGATTAAGAAACTTGGTTTTTTAATTCCTGTAATTCCAAAACACGCCTGAAAATCATGAAACTTGGCGTGGTCTCATGACATGGCACCAACATGCTGCGGTAATTTTTTTCGCCGAATTGGGACAAGCTTTGGTGTAGGCTTCTTGCAAACCGGAGCTTCCCTCAAGAAGGCTCGTGGTTCCGAGAGGGAACATGTCACCTCCGTGTGCGAAACGACATACGTACACTGCCTTCTCCCGCCTTAATTTTTTTACACAGGCAGATTAGACCAAATAGAAGTATCGTGCTAAATTTTGGAATTATTCCGTGTTCGTTTCGCCTTTTTTATACATTAATTGAGTTTCTGGGCATTTAATGTGCATAATTCAAATTTGAAATACAAGCACAGGCTCCAGTGCACCAAAGTTGTTTGAAAAATCACATGTGTGTCTTTGGGTGAATTTCTTGGTCCCATGCAAGAGATGGGAGTGCAATTCAAACATCTGGGCATCGTGGCTTGACCGGAAAGATTGAGAAACTTGGTTTTTAATTCCTGTAATTCCAAAACACGCCTGAAAATCATGAAACTTGGCATGGTCTCATGACATGGCACCAACATGCTGCGGTAATTTTTTTGGCCGAATTGGGACAAGCTTTGGTGTAGGCTTCTTGCAAACCGGAGCTTCCCTCAAGAAGGCTCCTGGTTCCGAGAGGGAACGTGTCATCTCCATGTGTGAAACGACATACGTACACTGCCTTCTCCCGCCTTAATTTTTTACACAGGCAGATTAGACCAAATAGAAGTATCGTGATAAATTTTGGAATTATTCCGCGTTCGTTTGGCCTTTTTTATACATTAATTGAGTTTCTGCGCATTTATTGTGTATAATTCAAATTTGAACTACAAGCACATGCTCCAATGCACCAAAGTTGTTTGAATAATCACATGTGTGTCCTTGGGTGAATTTCTAGGTCCCATGCAAGAGATGGGAGTGAAATTTAAACATTTGGGTATCGTGGCTCGGCCGGAAAGATTGAGAAACTTGCTTTTTTAATTCCTGTAATCGCAAAACACGCCTGAAAATCATGAAACTTGCCATGGTCTCATGACGTGGCACCAACACGCTGCGGTAATTTTTTTGGCCGAATTGGGCAAGCTTTGGTGTAAGCTTCTTGAAAACCGGAGCTTCCCTCAAGAAGGCTCATGGTTCTGAGAGGGAACGTGTCACCTCCATGTGCAAAATGACATACGTACACTGCCTTCTCCCGACTTAATTTTTTTACACAGCTAGATTAGACCAAATAGAAGTACCGTGCTAAAATTTGGAATTATTCCGGGCCCGTTTCTCCTTTTTTATACATTAATTGAGTTTCTGGGCATCTAATGTGCATAATTAAATTTGAACTACTAGCACATGCTCCAGTGCACCAAAGTGGTTTGAAAAATCACACGTGTGTCCTTGGGTGAATTTCTAGGTCCCATGCAAGAGATTGGAGTGAAATTCAAACATCTGGGCGTCGTGGCTCGGCTGGAAAGATTGAGAAACTTCGTTTTTTAATTCCTGTAATGCCAAAACACGCCTGAAAATCATGGAACTTGGCATGGTGTCATGACATGGCACCAACATGATGCGGTAATTTTTTGGCCGAATTGGGATAAGCTTTGGTGTAAGCTTCTTGCAAACCGGAGTTTCCCTCAAGAAGGCTCATGGTTCCGAGAGGGAACGTGTCACCTCCGTGTGCGAAACGACATACGTACACTGCCTTCTCCCCCCTTAATTTTTTTACACAGCCAGATTAGACCAAATAGAAGTACCGTGCTAAATTTTGGAATTATTCTGGGCTCATTTAGCCTTTTTATACATTAATTGAGTTTCTGGGCATTTAATGTGCATAATTCAAATTTGAACTACAAGCACATGCTCCAGTGCACCAAAGTTGTTCGAAAAATCACATGTGTGTCCTTGGGTGAATTTCTAGGTCCCATGCAAGAGATGGGAGTGAAATTCAAACATCTGGGCATCGTGGCTCGGCCGGAAAGATTGAGAAACTTTGTTTTTTAATTCTTGTAATTCCAAAACATGCCTAAAAATCATGAAACTTGCCATGGTGTCATGACATGGCACCAACATGCAGCGGTAATTTTTTTGGCCGAATTGGGACAAGCTTTGGTGTAAACTTCTTGCAAACCGGAGCTTCCCTCAAGAAGGCCCATGGTTCCGAGAGGGAACGTGTCACCTCCGTGTGCGAAACGACATATGTACACTTCCTTCTCCGGCCTTAATTTTTTTACACGGCCAAATTAGACCAAATAGAAGTACCGTGCTAAAATTTGGAATTATTCCGGGTTCATTTGGCCTTTTTTATACATTAATTGAGTTTTTGTGCATTTAATGTGCATAATTCAAATTAGAACTACAAGCACATGCTCCAGTGCACCAAAGTTGTTTGAAAAATCACATGTGTGTCCTTGGGTGAATTTCTAGGTCCCATGCAAGAGATGGGAGTGAAATTCAAACATCTGGGCGTCGTGGCTCGGCCGAAAAAAATTAAGAAACTTGGTTTTTTAATTCCTGTAATTCCAAAACACGCCTGAAAATCATGAAACTTGGCATGGTCTCATGACATGGCACCAACATGCTGTGGTAATTTTTCTGTCCGATTTGCAAAGGCCCACACATTAACAATGAACAAAGTCATTTTGGAACAAGTGATGTCACGTTACAAATCAGAAACACAAGTATTATTGAAACCGTGGGCGTTCGACTTACCAATTACGTGCGGCCACGCGTCCCTTTTTTTATTGGCTAGCAGGTGCCGTGCGGGGTAGCTATTTGAGTACAGGAGGCGTGCGATCAGACCCCTACGCGTGCTCATCGCGAGGAGAGCCCTTTGACCGCTACCCGCCGCGCACCTCCCTCCCAATGTCTCCATTAATGGCGCCCGAGCACCTGTTCTACGGCATGGCTATATGTCTCACTGGAGTAAAACTTAAGAGAGAAAAATGAAAATTTGAAAAGAAAGTTTT
Source organism: Triticum aestivum (assembly GCF_018294505.1). Classification (NCBI taxonomy): domain Eukaryota; kingdom Viridiplantae; phylum Streptophyta; class Magnoliopsida; order Poales; family Poaceae; genus Triticum; species Triticum aestivum. The sequence goes on from NC_057811.1 coordinate 140,856,874, forward strand.
GCACGGATCTTGATGTAAGATCCGACGGACCTATATAGCATCGACTGCGACTTATAGCAAGCATGATGAATATAAGGACGATGACAGTGGATAATAATTGTCTTACATATTTAGAAACATAATTTAAAAAAGCCACATGCGGCAACGCCCGAAATACACAAGGGCAAAAGAAGAAGGAAGACAACGATCTGGCTCGCTGATCTCTACTTTCTTATTGCGTTGCTGCAGGCCACGAGAACTAGTCTCCGCGGCGAGCGGCGACGAGCTCTTTCTTGTCCTCAAGATGCTGCTTGAGAGCATCCACAGATTCCTCCACCAGCCTTCTGCGCTCGATGTGCAACATGGCATTCTCGTCCATAAGTTTCTCGACTATGACGTCGGTCCTCTTCAACAAGGCAGTGGTCTGCTCCTGTTGCTCTGCACTTCCGACGATCTTCGCCCTCAGCAGGTCGCGCTCGGCCCGAAGCTTCACATTGCTCTCATTTAGTTGCCGGATGACGTCGGTAGACTGTTCAAACGAGGATTTCAGGTAATCCTGCAACCTCTCCCACCTGGAGATCTGATCCATCTGCCTAAGGACGAGGGCACGCATGCACCTGTAAGAGTCCTTGCCTGCCCGCGAGGCATTTTCCCAGGCCGCCGCGGCAAGGGAGGACATCTCTGCTGCATTCGTGGCGCGGCGGGACATCTCTTCTGCTTTCGCGGCGCGGCCGGACCAGTCTGCTGCATCGACGGTGCGGCGGGTCCTCCGTGCTGCTTTGGCGGCGCGGCGGGACCTCTCTGCTGCTACGGCCGGGCGGCGGGACATGTTGGCTGCTTTCGCAGCGAGGTGGGACATCTCTTTTGCTCCCGCTTCCAGGCTCACCTCTCCCTGGTGGCAATCTCTCGACCCAGAACTCACGCTGGCCATGGAGGACACAAGGGAACAATGATGAATGACTTGTTTGTTTTTGACTTTTTGTGGATGAGGAGTTGAGGAGGAATGTGCAGTCATCTTGGAGTAGTAGTATTTATAACCGCGTAGTAAGACACTCCTAAGTGGGAAACTGTTTAGGTTTTGATCGGTGTGAACAGGTTTGCAATTTGGAATGTGACGGGACGCGGCCTCCCTGTTCTTCTAAAAAAAATTGTGATAGGACGCATGCTCAAACTTTACTGATGGTTATAAGTGCGGCACTATTCCCGAAAGGCGTAACGTGGGCACGTACGCCTTCTCGGCCGCGTACGTGGCGTTTGCACCATAGGGTGCACCGCAATAGGCAATGTCAGCACACGTCTTGTTCCAACAACCGTGCACGCTCGTTATTACCATCGCGCACGCTTCTTTTAATTAGAATGGGTGTGCCCGTCTAGCGCACACACGTTGATCTATCTAACTGTTTCAGTTTGTTGTGGCTAATCGCAAACAGTTCATCCATGTGAAGTGTATGCCATCAACCGCAGACACTTTGATCTGGCTTACCCGTTTCTGTTCTGTTGCCTCATCGCAAACAGTTAATCCTTCTGAAGCGTATGCCCTCAATCACACACACCTTGATCTGGCTAACCGTTTCTTTTGTGTTGCCTAATCACAAACAGTTCATCCGAGTGAACCGTATGCTGTATATCGCACACACCTTCATCTGGTTGCCCGTTTCTTTTGTGTTGCCTAATCACAAACAGTTCATCCGAGTGAACCGTATGCTCTATATCGCAGACGCCTTCATTAGGCCGCCCGTTTCTTTTGTTCTGCCTCATCGCAAACAGTTCATTGGACTGAACGTATGCCCTGGATCGCATACGCAACTAAAATCTGAATCATGTTTGATGCATCCTCTGTTGCAAACATTTTGCACCTTTTTTGACAGTTTTTTTACATCCCGTTTGTGATTGATGCATCGCACACAGTTTCGTGAAAGGGTCTTTGATCATAGTGTCGCGTTAGCAGCATCCCGCAGTAGTGTCAATTGCATCAACCTTAGCTTTATCCAGTTCAATACCTCTTTCAGAAATTTTATGACCCAAGACAATGCCTTCATTAACCATAAAGTGGCACTTCTCCCAATTCAAGACAATATTTTTTTGTTCACATCTCTGCAAAACTCGATCAAGATTGCTTAAACAATCATCAAAAGACTTCCCATAAACAGAGAAATCATCCATGAAAACATCAACAATCTTTTCACAGAAATCAGAGAATATAGCAGTCATACATCTTTGAAAGGTAGTAGGCGCATTACATAAACCAAAAGGCATACGTCTATAAGCATAAGTTCCAAAGGGACAAGTAAAATTGGTCTTTTCTTGATCAGGTTGAGAAACAGGTATTTGTGAGAAACCAGAATATCCATCAAGGAAGCAAAAATGTGTGTTCTTAGATAATCTTTCAAGCATTTGATCAATAAAAGGCAGAGGGTAATGATCTTTTCTAGTTGCTTTGTTTAATTTTCTGAAATCAATGACCATTCTATAACCTGTAACAATTCTTTGTGGAATAAGTTCATTCTTATCATTAGGAACAACAGTTATACCTCCTTTCTTAGGGACACAATGAACATGACTTACCCATCTACTATCAGCTATAGGATAAATTATACCTGCTTCCAGAAGTTTTAATATTTCCGTTCTTACCACTTTTTTCATCTTCGGATTTAACCGATGTTGGTGATCAACAACGGGTTTAGCATCAGGTTCCATGTTAATTGTGTGCTGACATAGAGTGGGACTAATGCCCTTTAAATCATCAAGAGTATATCCAATAGCAGCTCGGTGCTTCCTTAGAACTTTCAATAATCTTTCTTCTTCATGTTCTGAAAGGTTAGCACTAATAATAACAGGATATATCTTCTTTTCATCAAGATAAGCATATTTCAAAGTGTCTGGCAATTGTTTTAATTCAAACACAGGATCACCTTTAGGTGGAGGAGGACCTCCTAGAGTTTCAATAGGCAAGTTGTGTTTAAGCAGAGGACGTTGTTCAAAGAAACTCTTATCTCACTATTGCAGGATGCTGCTAACGTGACACTACGATCAGAGACCCTTCGACGAAACTGTGTGCGATGCAATAATCAACGGTGGTGTAAAAAACCCGTCAAAAAAGGTGCAAAACATTTGCGATGACGGATGCATCAAACACGGTTCGGATTTTAGTTGCGTGTGTGATGCAGGGCATATGGTTCAATTCAATTAACTATTTGCGATGAGGAGGAACAAAAGAAATGGGCAGCCAGATGAAGGTGTGTGCGATATACAACATACGGTTCACTCGGATGAACTGTTTGTGATAGGCAACACAAAAGAAACGGGCACCCAGATGAAGGTGTGTGCGATGTACAACATATGGTTCACTCGGATGAAATATTTGTGATTAGGCAACACAAAGGAAACGGTCAGCCAGATCAAGGTGTGTGCGATATACGGCATGCGGTTCACTCGGCCTTGTCATCAGTGTGTGACCTCTGTGGCAACCGTTCGCTCCCCACTAGCCTCTTCTTGTACCGTGGCAACCGTCCACCGCCTCTTCGCCTTTCCCTCTCGGTTTGGAACTCCCATCGCATGCTCTTCCTCCCTCCATTTTCCTTCACCCTTCCTTTTGCCATTGTTCGATCATCTTCTCCGTGGAGGGAACAGGCCGGAAACGACCCCGTTATTCTTGGCCCGATCTGAAAGATGACGTGGTGGAGGAACTCATTGATCGGTGCGACGTCATCACCTCGGCTAGCATGGCAGGTTCGTTCAAGACCATTCTCAACTCAACTAATAACATCATTACAAGGTACCCAAGGGTACAGGAGGGGTTTGATCTCCCTATCTTCTTCGCTGTGACCCTGCTGACTAGCGCGGGGATGACGGAAGCCTCGCCTTGTGCAAGTTGATGCCGCTTGATAATGATACGTGTGATGTTAAGATGCCATCGCTTGAGGGCAAGGCTTGGGTAGGTGCAAATGAAGATTGGGTTGTTTATATTGGGTACAACTGCGAGTGGGAACTTGTGAATGTGTACACTTGTCACCGGGTTCCACTTCTAAAAATCTCAGACTACCCAGAGGTTGAGCACACAGATGATCTACGTGAGTTCAAATACGATCATGGTGACTATTGTCTACGAAAGGTAGCAATTTGTCGAGTTCCCAACCGCTCTTGGGATTACACGAACTATGAAGTTGTTGCTATCTTCGACAAGCTTGTTGCCTTCCTTACTTCCACGCCTCGATGTATATTGCTCAAAAATCAATTTCTGTACACGTATGAGTATTGTGATGCAATTCAATACGAGGGTCTTATGTTTGCTGCCACCACTCATGGCATTGTTTTTGCATGGAATCATCATGCTTTCGGTACGTTTGTCTTCCACCGTAATTATAATTGTTTCATCTACATGCATGCGGGTTAGCTAGTTTCCCTTTACGAATTAACCTTCTTGTGTTTCCAAGGTCCTGTGAACATTCCACCGCCTATACTTGAAAATTTTTATAACCAAGGGGGAGATGACGATGCTGATGATCACGGGCATGAGGACGAGTAGGACCCATATACTCAGTGGCGCCTGGCAACTTATTCAGATGGATCGCCTCTTCTTGTCTGTATACAGGGCACTGCTGATGTTACTAAGGAAGCAGGTGTTGTCTCACATGGTCGCACTCTCCGAAATTATTCCAACATCCGTTGTAGGGTATTCGGGATGGATACTAGTGTACTAGTGCCAACACCTTCTCCCTGGTTCAGTATTGAAAGTCTTGGAGGAAACTCGCTCTTCCTTGGAGAAAACTATCCAATGATGGTGAAAGGCGATCCAGCTGCTGTTGACACACCGTTACTACCATTTATGAGAAGCAACTGTATCTATACCTCGGTCATTGCTATGCTTCCTTACCATCACAATATGTCCTGACATAGCCCGCTTCAGCCTGGATGATCAGTCCTGTGTTGCTCTCGAGATTGACAGTAGCTGGCCCTTCCCAGAGAATCACTTCTGGTTCAAAGCAAGCGTTTCCAACGCTGACGAGTGGTTGAGCTGAAGTTCATTTCATCGCTTTGTTATTTGTTGTGTGAGAAAAACTTTACTTTACCATAATGTTTTATTGGAAATGATCTATAATCCAACGTGTATCCTCGTTGTCGTTGTGGGTTCATGACTTGTTGTATGTAATCAATGGTACATTTGCATATGCGTCCATCAAATCACGCCTGCTAGTGGTGTCCATATGAACAGTGCTAGTGATTTTAGTTGCAAAAATGAGATAGTGCTAGTGATTTTTAGCTGCATATTTTGACAAATCGCAGTGTTACAAGGTTGACAAATGGCAATGTTACTAGATAAACAAATGTCAATCTTTCCAGTTTGACAAATGGCAACATACCCAAAATGACAGATGCAAATCTTACCCAATTGCTTCTACGTGGTTGCACACGGGTCATGTAAAACAGCCGTTTGCATTGAAGGGGTTCACAAATCCTGCACTGCGAGGAAGACCATAGCTCTCACATTGCATACGTGTGTTCTATCTAAAACATTTGCGATCAAGAGTTGCAGAAATCCTGCTCGACACATTTTCCCTTGGCTTCCTGGGGAAGCTGTCGGTTTGCATACGGGTGTTCTAACTAAAATTTTTGCGATGAGTGTTTTATATTTAAAATACCATTGATGTTTTTTTCAAAAGAAAATATTTTGATAAGTCTATACATTAAGAGAGAAAAACGCAAGTTGTTCAAACCATATCTTTCATTCAGTCACACTGCAAATTTATATTCATATGATCGAGAATTTGAGATACATTATTAAACCCCAAAAAAAACTATTCCCAGCGGCGGCGGAGGCGGCGTGCCGCACCCGCATTATTGTTGTCGTCCTCCCGGACGCCATTGTTGAAGTCTTCCAGGCAGCACAAAATGTTCTTCGAACATCATGTCATCACGCGATCAACGGGCGGGGCACGGGAGGAAGGCAACTGGCACCGTTGAGAGGTAGAGGTCGACGACAGCATCCCATGCCGCTGTGGGGGGCGCACGCACGGGCACGGCGGGTGCAGCCAAATGCACGGGGACCGGCACCGCGGTGGGTGGAGGGGCGCGCATGGGCAGGGGCACGGGTGCGGCGGGTGCAGCCAAACGCACGGGGGCCGGCGCCACGGTGGGTGGAGGGGCGCGCACGGGCACGGGCATGGGCGTTGGCGCTGGCATCTACATGAGCTCGCGTGGGTCCGCGGAGACCTCGCTGACGCCCGCGGCTTCCAGCTCTGCGATAGTGCTTGGCGACCAGCCCGTCAATGCTACGGGGATGGTCGCTGGTGCGGGCGCAGGGATGGGAGCTGGGACGGAGCGGGGGCAGCAACCGCCGCGGCCAGCTCGTTCTGGGCAATGTCCATGAGGCCCCATTCTTCCTTATTTTCTATCTCCTCCAGCTCGGAGTCGACTTCACCAAACTTGAAGACTAGTGGCAGATGATCATTCTGCGCCATGGCGTTGGTGGAGGTCTGCGGGAGGGAGAGGAATGGGAGGCGAACAGTAAGGCCGCCCGTATTAAACAGCGGCTCGGGCGCCATTAATGGAGGGGAAGGCGGGCGGCCATGGAAGTCAAAGGGCTCCCTTCCCAGTGAGCCTACACAGCGTACACCTTGCACGCTTCCCAGTGAGTCTACGCATTCGAGGACAGCTTGCACGCCTTTTGGTCAGCCTGCGCACCGGACTGCGCTCGCACGCCTCCTGTTCAGTCAAGGTCAATCAGCTGTCCGCACGGCACCACCTACACCCATTAAAACCAAGACACGTGGCGTCACATGAATGGTTAACAAAATGCACATGGTTTGAATTGTACAAACGTTTGAGATATTAAAGTGGGAGCTATTTTTTCAAAATGCCTTTGTTGGCTGTCATTATTTGAGTGCGCCTTCTCTCAAATTGGACACGAAAAATACCACAGCATGTCGTGTGCCATTCCATGATAGCATGCTAAGTTTCATGAATTTCAGACGAGTTTTGGATTTACTAGAATTTAAAAATAAAGTATCTCAACGTTTTCCCGACAATCAACGGTGCCCTGGTGTTTGAAATTCATTCACATTTCTTGCATAGGACCTAAGCATGCACCCAAGGACACATATTTGATTTTACAACCAATTTATATGCATTAGAGCATGTGCATGTAGTTCAAATTTGAATTATGCACATAAATGCATTGAAAACTCAGTTAATGCATAAAAATGTTCAAACGAACCCCGAAAAATCCCAAAAATTGACACAACACTCCTGTTGTTCTATGTTGACACGAGAAATGTTTGGAAAGCAATAAGAGGCAACGGATATCATTTCTTCCCCAAAGGTGGGACATTCCCTACCGAAACCATCAGGCTTGTTGTGAGAAGCTCTAGTTTGTGAGAAGCATATCCCCAAACCTGCCCCACATGGGACAAAACATTTACCACGGCATGTTGATGCCGCTCCATGATACCATGCCAAGTTTCATGAATTTTAGACGAGCTTGGATTTACTACAATTTAAAAACCAGGTATCTCAATGTTTGAGGCTGAGTAACCGTGGCAGGATGCTTGACATTCATTCCCATTTCTTGCATGGGACCTAAGCATGCTACCAAGGACACATATTTGAATTTTCAACCAATTTATATGCATTAGAGCATGTGCATGTAGTTCAAATTTGAATTATGCACATAAATGCATTGAAAACTCAGTTAATGCATAAAAATGTCCAAACGAACCCCAAAAAATCCCAAAAATTGACACAACACTCCTGTTGTTCTATGTTCACACGAGAATTTTTTTGAAAGCAATAAGAGCCAATGGATATCGTTTCGTCCCCAAAGGTGGGACGTGATACGTCTCCATCGTATCTACTTTTCCAAACACTTTTGCCCTTGTTTTGGACTCTAACTTGCATGATTTGAATTGAACTAACCCGGACTGATGTTGTTTTTAGTAGAATTGCCATGATGTTATTTTTGTGTAGAAATAAAAGTTCTCGGAATGTCCTGAAACTTCACGGAGAATATTTTTGGAATTAATAAAAAATACTGGAGAAAGAATCAAGGCCAGGGGGCCCACACCCTATCCACGAGGGTGGGGGCGCGCCCCCTGCCTCATGGGCCCCCTGGTGCTCCACTGACCTCAACTCCAACTCTATATATTCACGTTCGGGGAGAAAAAAAATGAGAGAGAAGGATTCATCATGTTTTACGATACGGAGCCGCCGCCAAGCCCTAATCTCTCTCGGGAGGGCTGATCTGGAGTCCGTTCGGGGATCCGGAGAGGGGAATCCGTCGCCATCGTCATCATCAAGCTTCCTCCATCATCAATTTCATGATGCTCACTGCCGTGCGTGAGTAATTCCATCGTAGGCTTGCTAGATGGTGATGGGTTGGATGAGATTTGCCATGTAATCGAGTTAGTTTTGTTAGGGTTTGATCCCTAGTATCCACTATGTTCTGAGATTGATGTTGCCATGACTTTGCTATGCTTAATGCTTGTCACTAGGGCCCGAGTGCCATGATTTCAGATCTGAAACTATTATGTTTTCATGAATATATGTGAGTTCTTGATCCTATATTGCAAGTCTATAGTCACCTACTATGTGTTATGATCCGGCAACCCCGAAGTGACAATAATCGGGACCACTCCCGGTGATGACCGTAGTTTGAGGAGTTCATGTATTCACTAAGTGTTAATGCTTTGGTCCGGTACTCTATTAAAAGGAGGCCTTAATATCCCTTAGTTTCCAATAGGACCCCGCTGCCACGGGAGGGTAGGACAAAAGATGTCATGCAAGTTCTTTTCGATAAGCACGTATGACTATATTCGGAATACAGCCTACATTACATTGATGAATTGGAGCTAGTTCTGTGTCACCCTATGTTATAACTATTGCATGAGGAATCGCATCCGGCATAATTCTCCATCACCGATCCAATGCCTACGAGCTTTTCACATATTGCTCTTTGCTTAGTTACTTTACCGTTGCCACTGTTACAATTACTACAAAACTACTACTGTTACTTTTGCCACTGTTACCGTTACTTCCATACTACTTTGCTACAAAATACTTTGCTGCAGATACTAAGTTATCCAGGTGTGGTTGAATTGACTCAACTGCTAATACTTGAGAATATTCTTTGGCTCCCCTTGTGTCGAATCAATAAATTTGGGTTGCATACTCTACCCTCGAAAACTGTTGCGACCCCCTATACTTGTGGGTTATCAAGACTATTTTCTGGCACCGTTGTCGGGGATCATAGCTCTATTCTTTGAGTCACTTGGGATTTATATCTGCTGGTCACTATGAGGAACTTGAAAGACGAAAGAACTAAGATTTTCCCCTCAACTACGAGGGGAGGTAAGGAACTGCCATCTAGCTCTGCACTTGATTTGCCTTCTGTTTTGAGTAAACTTGTGACACCTAAACCTGCTTCTGCTATTAATTCTGATATGTCGCATGTTATTGATGATGCCACTACTGGTATGCATGATGCTTATGATGAAACTATTTCTATGCTTGATACTACTATGTCACTAGGTGAATTTCTTGATGAACAACTTGCTAGGGCTAGAGAGAATGAAATTATTGAAACTGGTAATATTGATGAAAGTGATGATGAAGATTCTCCCTCTAGATATGAATTGCCTGTTGTGCCTGAGGGTTATGTTATGGATGAAGAAACTGCTAGAGATTTTCTTGCTTGCAATGATAGAAATGATCTTAAGAAATTGTTAGCTAAGCTGAAAGAAAAATCTTTGAATGCTAGAATGAAATATGACACTGCTTTTGCCACTTCACCTATCTGTGTTACTGATAAGGATTATGATTTCTCTGTTGATCCTGAGATAATTACTTTGGTTGAATCTGATCCTTTTTATGGTTATGAATCTGAAACTGTTGTGGCACATCTTACTAAATTAAATGATATAGCCACCCTATTCACTAATGATGAGAAAACTCGCTACTACTATATCCTTAAATTATTTCCGTTCTCATTAAAAGGTGATGCTAAGACATGGTTTAATTCTCTTGATCCTGGTTGTGTGCGTAGTCCCCAGGATATGATTTACTACTTCTCTGCTAAATATTTCCCCGCTCATAAGAAACAAGCTGCTTTAAGGGAAATATATAATTTTGTGCAAATTGAAGAAGAGAGTCACCCACAAGCTTGGGGGAGGCTTCTCCAATTACTTAATGCTTTTCCCGATTATCCTCTAAAGAAAAATGAAATACTTGATATCTTTTATAATGGATTAACCGATGCTTCCAGAGACCACCTGGATAGTTGCGTTGGTTGTGTTTTCAGGGAAAGAACGGTTGATCAAGCTGAATTGCTATTGAATAATATGTTGACTAATGAAAATAATTGGACACTTCATGAACCAACTCCTAAGCCAACTTCGAAGAAAAGGGGTATTCTATTTCTCAATCCTGAAGATATGCAAGAGGCAAAGAAATCTATGAAAGAAAAAGGTATTAAAGCTGAAGATTTTAAGAATTTACCTCCTATTGAAGAAATACATGGTCTTAATTTGCCGCCTACTGAGGAAACACATGGTCTTGATAACCCGACACAGGTAGTAAAGGTAAATTCTCTCTATAGATTTGATGAAGGTGATATTCCTCATTATAAGTCTGCTAGCCAATGCTTAGATGAGTTTGATAATTTTATTGTTAAACAAGAAAACTTCAATGCTTATGTTGGTAGACAATTGAAACGAAATGCTTATATGATTGAACACTTGAGTGATTATATGTCTAGAGTTAAAGGTGAACTTAAACTTATTAGTAAACATGCTTCTATGGTTACCACTCAAGTAGAACAAGTGCTTAAAGCTCAAAATGATTTGCTCAATGAATTAAATAAAAAAATGATAATGCTGTTAGAGTTATGACTAGAGGGGGTAAAATGACTCAGGAACCTTTGTATCCTGAGGGCCACCCTAAGAGAATTGAGCAGGATTCTCAGAGAACTAAGGTTGATGCACCTAGTCCTTCTAAAAGGAAGAAAAAGAAAAATTATAGGACTTTCCATGCCTCTAGTGAACCTGTTGTTGACACACCTGAGAATCCCAATGATATTTCTATTTCTGATGCTGAAACACAATCAGGTGATGAACATGAACCTAGCGATAATGTTAATGATGATGTTCATGTTGATGCTCAACCTAGCAATAACAATGATGTAGAGATTGAACCTGCTATTGATCTTGATAACCCACAATCAAAGAATCAACATTATAATAAGAGAGACTTTGTTGCTAGGAAGCACGGTAAAGAAAGAGAACCATGGGTTCAGAAACCCATGCCTTTTCCTCCCAAACCATCCAAGAAAAAGGATGATGAGGATTTTGAGCACTTTGCTGAAATGATTAGATCTATCTTCTTGCGTATGCGTTTTACTGATATGCTTAAAATGAATCCTTATGCCAAGTATATGAAGGATATCTTTACAAATAAAAGAAAGATACCGGAAGCTCAAATTTCCACCATGCTTGCTAATTATACTTTTAAGGGTGGAATACCAAAGAAACTTGGAGATCCAGGAGTACAAACTATACCATGCTCCATTAAAAGAAACTATGTTAGAACTGCTTTATGTGATCTTGGAGCCGGTGTTAGTGTTATGCCTCTCTCTTTATATCGTAGATTTGATTTGAATAAGTTGACACCTACTGAAATATCTTTGCAAATGGCTGATAAATCAACTGCTATACCTGTCGGTATTTGTGAGGATGTGCCTGTTTTGGTTGCAAACGTTACTATTTTAACAGACTTTGTTATTCTTGATATTCCCGAGGACGATAGTATGTCGATTATCCTTGGTAGACCCTTTTTGAATACTGCAGGGGCTGTTATCGATTGCAACAAAGGCAATGTCACTTTTCATGTTAATGGTAATGAGCATACGGTACACTTTCCGAGGAAACAACCTCAAGTCCACAGTATAAACTCTATTGGAAAAATTCCATCAATTACTACTGAGGTTTTGAATTTCCTCTTCCTACTGTCAAGAAGAAATATGATATTCTTATTATTGGGGACGTGCATATCCCCGTTGAGGTAACATAGTGTTATTCAAAATTTCTCCGGTTTCATGTGATTCGGAATGAGTTTGTTAACAAGACTTGATCAACCTTGTTAGTGGATTCCTTTTGATGAGCATGAGATGGATGAAGTTAGAAAGAACAACCATCTGTACCCTCCTTTTACTTTATGTTATTTAGAATAAATAAAGCAAAATTAGTATATTCTGTCTGTTTTTTGAATTATCCTTGAAAAATCAAAGAAATGGATATTAAGAGCCACTTTAGAGCTCTGGCACCACTCCGTTCGACCTATCAGCTCCCCAATGCTTAACCGGATGGACTGATTCTATAGTTCTGTTTTAGTAGAAACTTGATTGATTCGTTCCTGTATAAACAGCTAAAGGAAAGGCTTGTGATCACACACTTGTCGTCTGGGGACCGCCTAGCAATAAAAAATACCCCGAAAATAAAAGTTCTCCAAATGTCCCGAAAATGAAATATGATTTTTTCTAGAATATTTGAGAATATCTGGCACTGAGAGCACATCAGGGGGAGCAAGCACCTAGCCACGAGGGTCCAGGGCGCGCCCCCTGCCTCATGGGCCCCTGGTGGCCCCCTCCACTTATTGCAGCAACCACACACTCCTTCTTCCTCCCAAAAAAAATCACCAAGCAGGTCAAGCACGAGTTCTAGCTCATCTTGCTGCCATTTTCGATCTCCTTGCTCAAAGCTCCACTCACAAAACTGCTTTGGGGATTGTTCTTCGGTATGTGACTCCTCCAATTGTCAAATTAGTTTTCGTTCTAGTGCTTTATTCATTGCAAATTTTTGCTACTTAGGTGACCCTGTTCTTGAGCTTTCATGTAAAATTTATTTGGTCCCAAGTAGTTCTAATGCATGATATAGTCTCTAGGCACTTGTGGGAGTAGTTGCTATCAATTTTGTTGAGTTTGGTTCACTTTTATTTTGAGTTACTAAAATTTTCAGAAATTTTCTAGAGGAAGAAATATGTTTAGGAAAATGTACCAAGGTGGTTCTTCAAGGAAGCAAGGACCTAGACCCGCAATATGTGAGCCGGACCATGAACCACCAAGAGAAGCTCAAGTGCGGCCTTGTGAATGGCCGTCAGAAGATTTCATGGTTCGAGCAGGAATTAAGGAGGAATTTGACGCATATGTGTGTAATGCTGAACTCGAGGGCTTCATTCTAGATAAGTGCCCTCAGTATTACCACCTAACTGATTCCTTTGTGAGAAGGTTCAATTTTTCATCTTCACGCAATTCTCACACTGTCCTATTTGATAGCTATGGTAAATCTTATACTATGGACTTAGAAGATTTTAATACTGCTTGTAAACTTCCACAATGGGGTAGTGCTAGTGAACCTCGCAAATCTGAGTTTAAAGATTTTCTTGCTAGTATCACTGTGGGGGAATCTAGAGAGATAACACAAGCAACCATAGGGAGCATTCATTTTCCTGCTATACATTATTTTGCTCTCTTTATAGGTAGATGCATAAACGGTAAGGATGAGGCTTGTCACATGTGTGTTCCTGGTCTTAGTGTCCTCAAGAGTGCTGTTTTAGGAGATAAACAATATAACTTGGGGGCCATTGTTGCACGAAGGTTGCATAATAATGGTTTAAGTGGAGACTTGTTTGGTGGGATTTATGCAACCTGTGTGGATAATTTTCTTGAGATACCCATAGATGAAAATGATATGGAATTGCCTCCTTCCCATTTAGATTATAATGCTATGGTTCGCCATCAGTTTATTGAGAGGAATGAACAGCCTCTCCAGTACCGACTAATATTTGACAGGCGCCGCACTTTCCATGTTGCTCTCTTTGACTTTCAGGCAAAGGGAGATATATTATAACCGGGGAGGAGGCGAACAAGCATAAGAGGAGTACGGAGGCAGCTCGCCTCCAAGCTGCAGCTCATGAGGCAATAGCTGCTGCATCTCAGTACGACCCCAGCTACAACTTTGATCCATGGGCATGGACCAACTTAGGCCAAAAGCCTAAGCTTGGGGGTGTAAGTATTTCTCACCGACATTACGTTCATGTTCACACACTCATGCTAGTTGTCGGTGCTCATACTTTTTCATTGTATTATCCATGCTATTTTATTTTCTTCTTCTCGCTTTCTTATTGTGTGTTTGAATAACCTTAAGAAAAATCAAAAAAATTAGTTGTAGCTTTTAGCTAGTTTACTTTCCATGCCTGTAGTAGTAATAATTAGAAAACCCAAGAAGATTTCATGTTCTTCTTTTGCTTGTTGGGAGCTTTCCCGTGTAAATAGTTTTATTTTATTTCTTTTCTTTGGGGGTCGAGAGGAGAAGACCATAATGAAAATGTTGGAGTGGCTATTATATGCATTATTGTTGATTTAACCAAGATCCCATATTACCTTGTCTTCTCCTTTGTATCAGATGCTTGCAGATTCCAGCTTAGTCCAATGCACGTGCACTATTATTATTCACATCGTTCGGTCGTGCAAGTGAAAGGCAATAATGACGATATATGATGGGTTGAATGAGATGAGAGAAGCTGGTATGAACTCGACCTCTCTTGTTTTTGTAAATATGATTAGTTCATCGTTCCTGATTCAGCCTATTATGAATGAAACATGTTTGCAATGACAATTAGAGATTATAGTTGCTCATGCCATGCTTAATTTGCTAGGAATTTATAATGGTTTACCTTGCGTGCCAACATGCTATTAAAATGGTTGTGATGTGGTATGATAGGGTGGTATCCTCCTTTGAACGATACGAGTGACTTGACTTGGCACATGTTCACACATGTAGTTGAAACAAAATCAACATAACCTCCACGATATTTATGTTTATGGTGGATTATATCCTACTCATACTTGCACTCAATGTTTATTAATTTTAATGCATGTTCATGACTGTTGTCGCTCTCTAGTTGGTCGCTTCCCAGTCTTTTTCTAGCCTTCACTTGTACTAAGTGGGAATACTGCTTGTGCATCCACTTACATAAACCCAAAGTTATTCCATATGAGTCCACTATACCTTCCTATATGCGGTATCTACCTGCCGTTCCAAGTAAATTTGTATGTGCCAAACTCTAAACCTTCAAATGAAATTCTGTTTTGTATGCTCGAATAGCTCATGTATCAACTAGGGCTGTCTGTATCTTCCATGCTAGGCGGGTTATTCTCAAGAGGAGTGGAATCCGCTCCTCACTCACGAGAAAATGGCTGGTCACCGGGATGCCCAGTCCCATGCTCTAGGCAAATCAAATCGAAATAATTGCAAACAAAACTCCCCCAGGGCTGTTGCTAGTTGGAGGCACTCGTTATTTCGAGCAAGCCATGGATTGATGCTTGTTGGTGGTGGGGGAGTATAAACTTTACCATTCTGCTTGGGAACCGCCTATAATGTGTGTAGCATGGAAGATATCGAGATCTCTCGGTTGTTATGTTGACAATGAAAGTACGCCGCTCAAAATATTATTTATCTCTATTTCAAAATCGAGCTCTGGCACCTCTACAAATCCCTGCTTCCTTCTGCGAAGGGCCTATCTATTTACTTTTATGTTGAGTCATCACCCTCTTATTAAAAAGCACCAGTTGGAGAGCACCGCTGTCATTTGCATCCATTACTATTAATTTATATTGAGTATGGCTGGATCTCTTTTACGATGAATTACAATGTTTAGTCAGTCCTTGATCTTCAAAGGTGCTCTGCATTTATGTTTTGCGGTCTTAGAAAGGGCTAGCGAGATACCATCTTGTTATATCATATCATGATTGTTTTGAGAAAGTGTTGTCATCCGAGATTTATTATTATTGCTCGCTAGTTGATTATGCCATTGATATGAGTAAACATGAGACCTAAGTGTTATTGTGAATATGGTTAGTTCATAATCTTTGCTGAAAACTTGAATGCTGGCTTTACATATTTACAACAACAAGAGCAAACAGAGTTTGTAAAAGTTTTTCTTTATCACTTTCAGTTTGTCAACTGAATTGCTTGAGGACAAGCAAAGGTTTAAGCTTGGGGGAGTTGATACGTCTCCATCGTATCTACTTTTCCAAACACTTTTGCCCTTGTTTTGGACTCTAACTTGCATGATTTGGATGGAACTAACCCGGACTGACGCTGTTTTTAGCAGAATTGCCATGATGTTATTTTTGTGCAGAAATAAAAGTTCTCGGAATGACCTGAAACTTCACGGAGAATATTTTTGGAATTAATAAAAAATACTGGTGAAAGAATCAAGGCCAGGGGGCCCACACCCTATCCACGAGGGTGGGGGGTGCGCCTACCCCCCTGGGCGCGCCCCCCTGCCTCGTGGGCCCCCTGGTGCTCCACCGACCTCAACTCCAACTCTATATATTCACGTTCGGGGAGAGAAAAATCCGAGAGAAGGATTCATCGCGTTTTACGATATGGAGCCGCCGCCAAGCCCTAATCTCTCTCGGGAGGGCTGATCTGGAGTCCGTTCGGGGCTCCGGAGAGGGGAATCCGTCGCCATCGTCATCATCAACCTTCCGCCATCATCAATTTCATGATGCTCACCACCGTGCGTGAGTAATTCCATCGTAGGCTTGCTGGACGATGATGGGTTGGATGAGATTTACCATGTAATCGAGTTAGTTTTGTTAGGGTTTGATACCTAGTATCCACTATGTTCTGAGATTGATGTTGCTATGACTTTGCTATGGTTAGTGCTTGTCACTAGGGCCCGAGTGCCATGATTTCAAATCTGAACCTATTATGTTTTCATGAATATATGTGAGTTCTTGATCCTATCTTGCAAGTCTATAGTCACCTACTATGTGTTATGATCCGGCAACCCTGAAGTGACAATAATCGGGACCACTCCCGGTGATGACCGTAGTTTGAGGAGTTCACGTATTCACTAAGTGTTAATGCTTTGGTCCAGTACTCTATTAAAAGGAGGCCTTAATATCCCTTAGTTTCCAATAGGACCCTGCTGCCACGGGAGGGTAGGACAAATGATGTCATGCAAGTTCTTTTCCATAAGCACGTATGACTATATTCAGAATACATGCCTACAATACATTGATAAATTGGAGCTAGTTCTGTGTCACCCTATGTTATAACTCTTGCATGAGGAATCGCATCCAGCATAATTCTCCATCACCGATCCAATGGCTACGAGCTTTCGACATATTGCTCTTTGCTTAGTTACTTTACCGTTGCCACTGTTACAATTACTACAAAACTACTACTATTACTTTTGCCACTGTTACCGTTACTTCCATACTACTTTGCTACTAAATACTTTGCTGCAGACACTAAGTTATCTAGGTTTGGTTGAATTGACAACTCAACTGCTAATAATTGAGAATATTCTTTGGCTCCCCTTGTGTCGAATCAATAAATTTGGGTTGAATACTCTACCCTCGAAAACTGTTGCAATCCCCTATACTTGTGGGTTATCAAGACGTTCCCTACCGAAACCATCAGGCTTGTTGTGAGAAGCTCTGGTTTGTGAGAAGCATATCCCCAAACCTTCCCCAAATGGGACAAAAAATTTACCACAGCATGTTGATGCCGCTCCATGATAGCATGCCAAGTTTCATGAATTTCAGACGAGCTTTGGATTTACTAGAATTTAAAAACCAGGTACCTCAATGTTTGCGGCCGAGTAACCGTGGCAGGGTGTTTGACATTCATTCTCATTTCTTGCATGTGACCTAAGCATGCAACCAAGGACACATATTTGAATTTTCAACCAATTTATATGCATTAGAGCATGTGCATGTAGTTCAAATTTGAATTATGCACATAAATGCATTGAAAACTCAGCTAATGCATTAAAATGTCCAAACGAACCCCAAAAAATCCCAAAAATTGACACAACACTCCTGTTGTTCTATGTTGACACGAGAATTTTTTTGAAAGCAATAAGAGGCAATGGATGTCGTTTTGTCCCCAAAGGTGGGACGTTCCCTACCGAAACCATCAGGCTTGTTTTGAGAAGCTCTGGTTTGTGAGAAGCATATCCCCAAACCTGCCCCGAATGGGACAAAAAATTTACCACGGCATGTGGATGCTGCTCCATGATGGATGTCGTTTCGTCCCCAAATGTGGGACGTTCCCAACCACTACTGCAGGATGTTGCTAACGCGACACTACGATCAGAGACCCTTCGACGAAACTGTGTGCAATGCCATAATCGCAAACGGTGGTGTAAAAAACCATCAAAAAAGGTGCAAACAATTTGCGATGTAGGATGCAGCAAACACGGTTCAGATTTTAGTTGTGTGTGTGATTCAGGGAATACGGTTCAGTTAAATTTTTTCGATGAGGAGGAACGAAAGAAACGGGCAGCCAGATGAAGGTGTGTGCGATGTACAACATACAGTTCACTCGGATGAACTGTTTGTGATTAGGCAACACAAAAGAAACGGTCAGCTAGATGAAGGTGTGTGTGATATACGGCATGCGGTTCCCTCGGACGAACTGTTTGCGTTGACACAAGAGAACAGAAACGGTTCAACTTAACAAGACGTGTGTGTTGTGCGATGGGATTGCATACAGAACAACAACATATATATACACACTTATAAGGACATGCTTGCATAACCAAATTAAACATCCACTTACATAGGTGGCTACTACAACCATGGCATTTGCACACTCCGAAGTAAACTATTACATGCATAATTACATAGGTGGCTACTACACACATGACATTTCCACACACACCAATAAAGTAAACTATATATTACATGCATGATTAACTAGCATAAACGATCATCTGATCATCATCTACTTCTTGTGACACTTGCTCTGCTTGTGGCTCGATCCGGGCTCGTCGATTTGGGTAACGAGGCACTTCCTCATGTCAACGATCCACCTGTGCATCTCGTAGCATGTGTACATGCTCTTGGCCGCAAACCTGAGGTGAGGTTCATCCAGTTGCCGCATCCAGGTCCCGTGCCAGGATACGGGACTTGTTCTCTGGGCATCCTGCTTCATCTTTTCGTAGTAGGGGTCGATAATGGCCGAGGCGAGTTCGACCAGGGAGTCCTTCGTGCTACCCCAGACCGTGTAGTGGTCACGGATTTTGACAAGGTTCTTGCAGGCCAAGCCCGTAACACTGAGTGCTTTTACATCATTGGTGGTATCCACCGTGGCGAACTTGTAGTCAATGTTGTTGACAAACCTGTTGAAACGGTCGCAAGGCTCTGTGGCCATGCAGTAGTGGTAGATGAGGACATGATGGCGCACGCACAACTGGGCGACGGCAACCTTCTGATCTATTCCGGACGACCGGCGGTGTACTGGATGTCGATGCCGACCACCTTGTACTTGTCTCCAGCAAGCAACTGCTCAACGCTGTTGATGTAGTCGTCCACCACGGCCGGGTCGATGGTGTACACCACCGAGAGATCCGTCTCCCTCGCGTGGGTCTCCACTCTATGCTCACCGAACTCCATTGGAGCGCCGCCGGACATCCCCTCTCTATGTGTCGTCGTGGGTGTGCTTGTTGTGTTGTGGGGCGCGATCGAAAGGTTGAATAGACTAAGGTTATAATGGTCGCGGGAATTAAAGGGGAAGCCAGACGGCCAGGAATATCGGCATGCCCTGATGGCAGTTCTAATTTGCAGCGCGTAACTCTAGCGTGCCGCACGTAACTGCATCGCGTGGCAACGCGTGCGGCGCAACCACATGCATACGGACCCCTCGACGTGATCGTGCGCACGCCCAACTGTTGGCAGAGCGCGCGCGGAGGGACGCGAGCAGAGCGCTCCGCGGTCGCCTCAACGACGAGCAACCATATATATATGCATATAGCAGTTGAACATGCAAGGAAAAGCTGTCCACAAGCCGAGCGCGCCGACGGATGATACGTCTCCAACGTATCTATAATTTTTGATTGTTCCATGCTATATTATATTCTGTTTTGGACATTATTGGGCTTTATTATACACGTTTATATTGTTTTTGGGACTAACCTATTAACCGGAGGCCCAGCCCAGAATTGTTGTTTTTTGCCTATTTCAGAGTTTCGCAGAAAAAGAATATCAAACGGAGTCCAAACGGAATGAAACCTTCGGGAACATGATTTTTAGAACGAACGTGATCCAGAGGACTTGGACCCTACGTCAAGACGTCAACCTGGAGGGCACGAGGTAGGAGGCGCGCCTACCCCCCAGGGCGCGCCCTCCACCCTCGTGGGCCCCCTGTTGCTCCACCGACGTACTCCTTCCTCCTATATATACCTATGTACCCCCAAACTACTAGATACGGAGCCAAAAACCTAATTCCACCGCCGCAACCTTCTGTACCCGTAAGATCCCATCTTGGGGCCTGTTCCGGAGCTCCGCCGGAGGGGGCATCGATCACGGAGGGCTTCTACATCAACATCATAGCCTCTCCGATGATGTGTGAGTAGTTTACCTCAGACCTTCGGGTCCATAGTTATTACCTAGATGGCTTCTTCTATCTTTTTGGATCTCAATACAATGTTCTCCCCCTCTCTCGTGGAGATCTATTCGATGTAATCTTCTTTTGCGGTGTGTTTGTTGAGACCGATGAATTGTGGGTTTATGATCAAGTTTATCTATGAACAATATTTGAATCTTCTCTGAATTCTTTTATGTATGATTGGTTATCTTTGCAAGTCTCTTCGAATTATCAGTTTGGTTTGGCCTACTAGATTGATCTTTCTTGCAATGGGAGAAGTGCTTAGCTTTGGGTTCAATCTTGCGGTGTCCTTTCCCAGTGACAGTAGGGGCAGCAAGGCACGTATTGTATTGTTGCCATCGAGGATAACAAGATGGAGTTTATATCATATTGCATGAGTTTATGCTCTACATCATGTCATCTTGCTTAAAGCGTTACTCTGTTCTTATGAACTTAATACTCTAGATGCATGCTGGATAGCGGTCGATGTGTGGAGTAATAGTAGTAGATGCAGGCAGGAGTCGGTCTACTTGTCTTGGACGTGATGCCTATATACATGATCATACCTAGATATTCTCATAACTATGCTCAATTATGTCAATTGCTCAACAGTAATTTGTTCACCCACCGTAATACTTATGCTCTTGAGAGAAGCCACTAGTGAAACCTATGGCCCCGGTTCTATTTTCCATCATATTAATCTCCCTTCAACAAGCTATTTCCGTTGCCTTTTATTTTGCTTCTATTTTCTTTGCATCTTTATCATAAAAATACTAAAAATATTATTTTTATCATATCTATCATATCTCACTCTCGTAAGTGACCGTGTAGGGATTGACAACCCCTTATCGCGTTAGTTGCGAGGATTTATTTGTTTGTGTAGGTGCGAGGGACTCGTGCGTGGCCTCCTACTGGATTGATACCTTGGTTCTCAAAAACCGAGGGAAATACTTACGCTACTTTGCTACATCACCCTTTCCTCTTCAAGGGAAAACCAACGCAGTGCTCAAGAGGTAGCAAGAAGGATTTCTGGCACCGTTGCCGGGGAGGCTTACGCAAGGTCAAGTCAAGATTTGGACTCCCGACAACGAGCCATTTCTGGCACCGTTGCCGGGGAGTCTACGCAAAAGTCAACATACCAAGTACCCATCACAAACCCTTATCTCCCGCATTACATTATTTGCCATTTGCCTCTCGTTTTCCTCTCTCCCACTTCACCCTTGCCGTTTTATTCGCCCTCTCTTTTCAGTTCGCCTTTTTCGCTCGCTTCTTGTTTGCTCGTGTGTTGGATTGCTTGTTTGTCATGATGGCTCAAGATAATACTAAATTGTGTGACTTCACCAATACCAACAACAATGATTTTCTTAGCGCTCCTATTGCTCCTCTTACCGATACTGAATCTTGTGAAATCAATGCTGCTTTGTTGAATCTTGTCATGAAAGATCAATTCGCCGGCCTTCCTAGTGAAGATGCTGCTACCCATCTAAATAGCTTCGTTGATTTGTGTGATATGCAAAAGAAGAAAGATGTGGACAATGATATTGTTAAATTGAAGGTATTTCATTATTCGCTTAGAGATCGTGCTAAAGCTTGGTTTTCATCTTTGCCTAAAAACAGTATTAATTCTTGGAATAAGTGCAAAGATGCTTTTATCTCTAAATATTTTCCTCCCGCTAAGATCATCTCTCTTAGAAACGATATTATGAATTTTAATCAACTTGATCATGAACATGTTGCACAAGCTTGGGAGAGGATGAAATTAATGATATGTAATTGCCCTATGCATGGTTTGAATTTGTGGATGATTATACAAAAAATTTATGTCGGATTGAATTTTGCTTCTAGAAATCTTTTAGATTCGGCCGCGGTAGGCACTTTTATGGAAATCACTTTAGGAGAAGCTACTAAAGTCCTAGATAATATTATGGTTAATTATTCTCAATGGCACACTGAAAGATCTACTAATAAAAAAGTGCATGCGATAGAAGAAATTAATGTTTTGAGTGGAAAGATGGATGAACTTATGAAATTATTTGCTACTAAGAGTGTTTCTTCTGATCCTAATGATATGCCTTTGTCTACTTTGATTGAGAATAATAATGAATCTATGGATGTGAATTTTGTTGGTAGGAATAATTTTGGTAACAACGCGTATAGAGGAAACTTTAATCCTAGGCCTTATCCTAGTAATTCCTCTAATAATTATGGTAATTCCTACAACAATTCTTATGGAAACTTTAATAAGATGCCTTCTGAATTTGAGACTAGTGTTAAGGAATTTATGAATTCGCAAAAGAATTTCAATGCTTTGCTTGAAGAAAAATTGCTTAAAGTTGATGAATTGGCTAGGAACGTTGATAGAATTTCTCTTGATGTTGATTCTTTAAAACTTAGATCTATTCCTCCTAAGCATGATATCAATGAGTCTCTCAAAGCCATGAGAATTTCCATTGATGAGTGCAAAGAAAGAACCGCTAGGATGCGTGCTAAGAAAGATTGCTTTGTGAAAGCGTGTTCTTCAAATTTCTATGAAAATAAAGATGAAGATCTAAAAGTTATTGATGTGTCCCCTATTAAATCTTTGTTTTGCAATATGAATCTTGATAATGATGGGACTGAATATGATCCACCTTTACCTAGAAGGCGTTCCAAAAATTCGGAGTTTTTAGATCTTGATGCTAAAATTGATAAAAGTGGGATTGAAGAGATCAAAACATTAGATATTAATGAACCCACTATTTTGGATTTCAAGGAATTTAATTATGATAATTGCTCTTTGATAGATTGTATTTCCTTGTTGCAATCCGTGCTAAATTCTCCTCATGCTTATAGTCAAAATAAAGCCTTTACCAAACATATCGTTGATGCTTTGATGCAATCTTATGAAGAAAAACTTGAGTTGGAAGTTTCTATCCCTAGAAAACTTTATGATGAGTGGGAACCTACTATTAAAATTAAAATTAAAGATCATGAATGCTATGCTTTGTGTGATTTGGGTGCTAGTGTTTCCACGATTCCAAAAACTTTATGTGATTTATTAGGTTTCCGTGAATTTGATGATTGCTCTTTAAACTTGCACCTTGCGGATTCCACTATTAAGAAACCTATGGGAAGAATTAATGATGTTCTTATTGTTGCAAATAGGAACTATGTGCCCGTAGATTTTATTGTTCTTGATATAGATTGCAATCCTTCATGTCCTATTATTCTTGGTAGACCTTTCCTTAGAACGATTGGTGCAATTATTGATATGAAGGAAGGGAATATTAGATTCCAATTTCCATTAAACAAAGGCATGGAACACGTCCCTAGAAAGGAAATAAAATTATCATATGAATCTATTATGAGAGCCACTTATGGATTGCCTACCAAAGATGGTAATACCTAGATCTATCCTTGCTTTTATGCCTAGCTAGGGGCGTTAAACGATAGCGCTTTGGGAGGCAACCCAATTTTATTTTTAGTTTTTTGCTTTTTGCTTCTGTTTAGGAATAAATATTTTATCTAGCCTCTGGTTATATGTGTTTTTATGTTTTAATTAGTGTTTGTGCCAAGTTAAAGCTATAGGATCTTCTTGGATGATAGTTATTTGATCTTGCTGTAAATTGCAGAAACTTTCTGTTCACGAAAATAATTTTTAAAAATCACCAGAACATGATAAAATATTGATTCCAATTGCTGCTGATCAATAAACAAATTTTCTAGGTTGTCCTATTTTGGCTGAATTTTTGGAGTTCCATAAGTTTGCGTTAGTTACAGATTACTACAGACTGTTCTGTTTTTGACAGATTCTATTTTTCGTGTGTTGTTTGCTTATTTTGATGAATCTATGGCTAGTAAAATAGTTTATAAACCATAGAGAAGTTGGAATACAGTAGGTTTAACACCAATATAAATAAATAATAAGTTCATTACAGTACCTTGAAGTGGTCTTTTGTTTTCTTTCGCTAACGGAGCTTACGAGATTTTCTGCTGAGTTTTGTGTTGTGAAGTTTTCAAGTTTTGGGTGAAAGATTTGATGGATTATGGAACAAGGAGTGGCAAGAGCCTAATCTTGGGGATGCCCATGGCACCCCAAGATAATCTAAGGACACCTAAAAGCCAAAGCTTGGGGATGCCCCGGAAGGCATCCCCTCTTTCGTCTACTTCCATCGGTAACTTTACTTGGAGCTATATTTTTATTCACCACATGATATGTGTTTTGCTTGGAGCGTCTTGTATTATTTGAGTCTTTATTTGTTAGTTTACCACAATCATCCTTGCTGTACACACCTTTTGAGAGAGTCACACTTGATTCGGAATTTGTTAGAATACTCTATGTGCTTCACTTATATTTTTTGAGCTATATAGTTTTTGCTCTAGTGCTTCACTTATATCTTTTAGAGCACGGTGGTGGATTTGTTTTATAGAAACTATTGATCTCTCATGCTTCACTTATATTATTTTGAGAGTCTTAAAATAACATGGCAATTTGCTTTAATTAATATCATGAGAAATTTTATGCTTGATAATTGTTTTGAGATATAAAGGTAGTAATATCATAGTTGTGCTAGTTGAGTAATTGTGGAATTGAAAAATACATGTATTGGAGTTTGTGATTCCCGTAGCATGCACGTATGGTGAACCGTTATGTAACGAAGTCGGAGCATGAAGTATTTGTTGATTGTCTTCCTTTGTGTGGCGGTCGGGATCGCGCGATGGTTAACTCCTACCAACCCTTCCCCTAGGAGCATGCGTAGTAGTACTTTGCTTCGAGGGCTAATAAATTTTTGCAATAACTGTATGAGTTCTTTATGACTAATGTGAGTCCATGGATTATACGCACACTTACCTTTCCGCAATTTTCTAGCCTCTTCGGTACCGCGCAGTGCCCTTTCTCACCTTGAGAGTTGGTGCAAACTTCGCTGGTGCATCCAAACCCCGTGATATGATATGCTCTATCACACATAAACCTCCTTATATCTTCCTCAAAACAGCCACCATACCTACCTATCATGGCATTTCCATAGCCATTCCGAGATACATTACCATGCAACTTTCCACCGTTTCATTTATCATGACATACTCCATTATTGTCATATTGCTTTGCATGATCATGTAGTTGACATTGTATTTGTGGCAAAGCCACCGTTCATAATTCTTTCATACATGTCGCTCTTGATTCATTGCATATCCCGGTACACCGCCAGAGGCATTCATATAGAGTCATATTTTGTTCTAAGTATTGAGTTGTAATTCATGAGTTGTAAGTAAATAAAAGTGTGATGATCATCATTATTAGAGCATTGTCCCAAGTGAGGAAAGGATGATGGAGACTATGATTCCCCCACAAGTCGAGATGAGACTCCAGACTAAATAAAAAAAAGAGGCCATAAAAAAGGAGAAAAGGCCCAAATAAAAAAAATGATGAGAGAAAAAGAGAGAAGGGACAATGTTTCTATCCTTTTGCCACACTTGTGCTTCAAAGTAGCACCGTGATCTTCATAATAGAGAGTCTCTCATTTTGTCACTTTCATATACTAGTGGGAAATTTCATTATAGAACTTGGCTTGTATATTCCAATGATGGGCTTCCTCAAATGTCCGAGGTCTTCGTGAGCAAGCAAGTTGGATGCACACCCACTTAGTTTCTTTTTGAGCTTTCATACACTTATAGCTCTAGTGCATCTGTTGCATGGAAATACCTACTCCTCGCATTAACATCAATTGATGGGCATCTCCATAGCCCGTTGATTAGCCTCGTTGATGTGAGACTTTATCCTTTTTTGTCTTCCCACATAACCCCAACCATTATACCTTATTCCGCCATAGTGCTATATCCATGGCTTGCGCTCATGTATTGCGTAAGAGTTGAAAAGGCTGAAGCGCGTTAAAAGTATGAACCAATTGCTTGGCCAAAACCGGGGTCGTACATGATATGAATATTTTGTGTGGGGAAGATGGAGCATAGCCAGACTATATCATTTTGTAGGGATAACTTGCTTTGGCTATGTTATTTTGATAAGACATAATTGCTTCGTTAGTATGCTTGAAGTATTATTGTTTTTATGTCAACATTAAACTTTTATCTTGAATCATATCAAATCTGAACATTCATGCCACAATAAGAAGAATTATATTGAAATTATACCAAGTAGCATTCCACATCAAAAATTTTGTTTTTATCATTTACCTACTCGAGGACGAGCAGGAATTCAGCTTGGGGATGCTTGATACGTCTCCAACGTATCTATAATTTTTGATTGTTCCATGCTATATTATATTCTGTTTTGGACATTATTGGGCTTTATTATACACTTTTATATTTTTTTGGGACTAACCTATTAACCGGAGGCCCAGCCCAGAATTGTTGTTTTTTGCCTATTTGAGAGTTTCGCAGAAAAAGAATATCAAACGGAGTCCAAACGGAATGAAACCTTCGGGAACGTGATTTTCAGAACGAACGTGATCCAAAGGACTTGGACCCTACGTCAAGACAGCAACCAGGAGGGCACGAGGTAGGGGGCGCGCCCTCCACCCTCGTGGGCCCCCTGTTGCTCCACCGACGTACTCCTTCCTCCTATATATACCTACGTACCCCAAACTACCAGATACGGAGCCAAAAACCTAATTCCACCGCTGCAACCTTCTGTACCCGTGAGATCCCATCTTGGGGCCTGTTTCGGAGCTCCGCCGGAGGGGGCATCAATCACGGAGGGCTTCTACATCAACACCATAGCCTCTCCGATGATGTGTGAGTAGTTTACCTCAGACCTTCAGGTCCATAGTTATTAGCTAGATGGCTTCTTCTCTCTTTTTGGATCTCAATACAATGTTCTCCCCCTCTCTCTTGGAGATCTATTCGATGTATTCTTCTTTTGCGGTGTGTTTGTTGAGACCGATGAATTGTGGGTTTATGATCAAGTTTATCTATGAACAATATTTGAATCTTCTCTGAATTCTTTTATGTATGATTGGTTATCTTTGCAAGTCTCTTCGAATTATCAGTTTGGTTTGGCCTATTAGATTGATCTTTCTTGCAATGGGAGAAGTGCTTAGCTTTAGGTTCAATCTTGCGGTGTCCTTTCCCAGTGATAGTAGGGGCAGCAAGGCACGTATTGTATTGTTGCCATCGAGGATAACAAGATGGGGTTTATATCATATTGCATGAGTTTATCCCTCTACATCATGTCATCTTGCTTAAAGCGTTACTCTATTCTTATGAACTTAATACTCTAGATGCATGCTGGATAGCAGTCGATGTGTGGAGTAATAGTAGTAGATGCAGGCAGGAGTCGGTCTACTTGTGTCGGACGTGATGCCTATATACATGATCATACCTAGATATTCTCATAACTATGCTCAGTTCTGTCAATTGCTCAACAGTAATTTGTTCACCCACCGTAATACTTATGCTCTTGAGAGAAGCCACTAGTGAAACCTATGGCTCACGGGTCTATTTTCCATCATATTAATCTCCCATCAACAAGCTATTTCCGTTGCCTTTTATTTTGCTTCTATTTTACTTTGCATCTTTATCATAAAAATACCAAAAATATTATTTTATCATATCTATCAGATCTCACTCTCGTAAGTGACCGTGTAGGGATTGACAACCCCTTATCGCGTTGGTTGCGAGGATTTATTTGTTTGTGTAGGTGCGAGGGACTCGTGCGTGGCCTCCTACTGGATTGATACCTTGGTTCTCAAAAACTGAGGGAAATACTTACGCTACTTTGCTGCATCACCCTTTCCTCTTCAAGGGAAAACCAACGCAGTGCTCAAGAGGTAGCAACGGACGCGAGCAGAGCGCGCCGCGGCGCCTAATGGCGAGCACAGCGTGCTGCGGCACCTAACGGTGGGATAGACCTTCATTCAAGCCAATCAAAATAAGACTGGAATGGACATGTCTATAATGAGCAAAGGGATCGCACATGTCTGTATTGACTGGAACGAGAATGCAATAGCAAAATAAGAATTAAGGCCATGATGATGCGATCGCAGTGGTGGTTACAGGAGGCAAGAAGAAAGATGCATGCATCAACGTACAACCTCCTCCTCCTCCTCAACTCAGTGCGCCGGCCGGGCCACCGACCGGAGGCTAAGGAGTGGCGGCTTGTGTGGCGAGGTCAAGGTCCTTCTCAACTAAGGCATCCAAGGCTTCCAGCCGGCTGAAGAAGAGCAACATCGTAGCATCCTCACTGGCCTTGTAGATACCTATGTACACGATTCGCCCGTACACATGGATGTGTAGGTCGGCAGTTTCTTGCAGGGCGAGGCGCCTCGCGGTGAGCGCGACCTCCAGGTGGACATTCTTCGTGGCGTCGGCGGGCAGTCGCAGGGCCACCAGTGCTTCAAAGAGGTTCCGACCATGGAGGCCGATTAGGGTGGCAGGCAATGAGGAGCCCGGGCGCGCGGGCTGGAGGAGTACGACAATGTCGTCCGCGAGCTTCTTGACGATGGTGAACCTGTTGGTGGTGCGAACGATCATCTGGTCCAACTGAGAGTCGTAGCTGGCGTCGATGGCGGCCGTCCACCAGCCGGTCGCCAACACCGTATGGAGACGATCCACGATGCCATGCCGCAGGCCGGCATCGTGGAACATCTGGCACAGCCGCTGGCTGCTCGCGCGCATCGCCGCCATGGGTCTGGAGTGGGCACTTTTGCGCTTATTAGTGTAGGTGCTTAGGCAAATGCTTAGGTGCATACGATGTGGTAGATGCATTGGAATGGAGGGGCGCCTTTATATGAGTGCAAACTGCGTTGCATTCACATCGTGCTACCTCTTTTCCCGGTCCTCCCATTACTTCCCTCATGCATTCACACGATGCTAATTGAAGGAGGATGCATCATTGCCCATTCAACATTTCGGGAACCGCTACCCTCTCCCTCATCTGCATTAAAGCCGTATCAGGAACTGCGTCGCCCACTATCAAAGCGAATAGTACTGCGCCGCCCCGCTAGTGATTCACAAAGGTCATCCAAAAGAACCGTTTGTGTTCAAGAGATGCACAAATCCTGCTCTCACTTTGCATACGGGTGTTCTATCTGAAACCATCATGCTTGTTGTGAGAAGCTCTGGTCTGTGAGAAGCATCTACCCAAACCTGCCCCAAATGGGACAAAAACTTTACCACGACATGTTGATGCCCCTCCATGATAGCATGCCAACTTTCATTAATTTCAGACGAGTTTTGGATTTACTAGGATTTAAAAACCAGGTATCTCAATGTTTGCGGCCGAGTGACGGTGGAAGGGTGTTCGACATTCATTCCCAGTTCTTGCATGTGACCTAAACATGCACCAAAGGACAAAGATTTGATTTTTTTCAACCAATTTATATGCATTGGAGCATGTGCATGTAGTTCAAATTTGAATTATGCACATAAACGCATTGAAAACTCTCCTTTGCATATGCTACTGTTATGATTGTGTTTTTTGTGTTTTAATTAGTGTTTGTGCCAAGTAAAGCCTTTAGGATCTTCTTGGATGATAGTTGTTTGATCTTGCTGAAAAACAGAAACTTATGCACTCACAAAAATAATTTTCATAAATCACAGAAAAGTGATTTTGTCCTGATTCTTTTTGCAGAATATTAATATACAAATTAACCTGGTCGTCCTAATTTGAAGGAATTTTTGGAGTTCTAGAAGTTTTTGGAATAGTGAGATTTCTACAGACTGTTCTGTTTTGACAGATTCTGTTTTCTTTGCGCTGTGTGCTTATTTTGATGGCTCTATAGTTTTCTTTGATGAGTTTTTGCCATAGAAAAGTTGGAATACAGTAGATATAATACTAAAACAAAATATGAATTGGTTTGATACAGAACTTATAGTAGTGATTTATTTTTCTTACACTAACGGATCTCACGGAGGTTTTGTTGAGTTTTGTGTGATTGAAGTTTTCAAGTTTTGGGTTATCTTACGATGGATGAAGGGAGGATGTAAGAGCCTAAGCTTGGGTATGCCCCGGCATCCCAAGCTATTATCCAAGACTGAGCAACCAACTAAGCTTGGGGATGCCCCCGAGTGGCATCCCCTCTTTCTTCTAACAACCATCAGTATTTTACTCGAAGCTATATTTTTATTCGTCACATGATATGTGTTTTGCTTGGAGCGTCTTGGATGATATGAGACTTTATTGTTTTATTTTGTGTTTTAGGTCTTGATCCCTTGCTGGACACACCTATTTGGGAGAGCCAAAATTATGTCATGACTTGTTAGAATTGCTCTCTATGCTTCACTTAAATTTTTATGAGCAATGGACTTGCTCTAGTGCTTCACTTATATCTTTTGGAGCACGGTGTGCTTAGTATTTTTGAAGAAATGCTCTCTTGCTTCACTTAGGTTTATTTGAGAGTTAGTAAAATTTTCAAGAAATTCTCTCTTGCTTCACTTAAATTATTTTGAGAGAAAGAAAAATTATGCTCATGATCTTCACTTATATTAGTTTGAGCTTATGAAAAGAAACACATAAAAATTAGTCCCAAAGTGATAGATATCCAAGAAGGATATAATAAAAACTTTCATGAAGATCATTGGACAAAATAAACTTGATTCTTAGTAATAGTTTTGAGATATGATGAGGTGATATGTGAGTTGTGTTGATGAGTAATTATGCTTTAGAAAGAATATTGGTGTTAAGGTTTGTGATTCCCTATGCAAGTACGAAAGTCAATAGTTATGCAATGAAATTATATCCTACTTTGTGGTGCATTATTCGGTGTTAATTATGCTTAATGCCTGCTTATGAGATTATTCGTTTCTTGATTGGTCGCTTCTCAATGTTTTGCTAGCCTTCATTTTGCACCAAGTATGATCTCTACTTGTGCATCCAAAATCCTCTAAACCAGTTTTGCCACATGAGTCCACTATATCTACCTATATGCAGTATTATTTTGCCGTTCTAAGCAAATTTGCATGTGCCATCTCTAATTTTCAAAATAAACTTCTCTTTTGTGTGTTTGTTTCGCTCACGGAGTGGTGAGGGGTGGCTAATATTTTCCATGCTGGATGTGTTATTCTCACGATGAGTGTTTATTCACTTTTCATTGCACGAGAGTAAGGAAAAGGTTTTAGGGACGCCCAGTCCCAAAATGCAAAAATGAATTTACTTTGTGTTGTCAAATAATAAATTCTTTGGAAAGTGTTGGTATGGAGGGCAACCGTGGATACGGCTAGCCATGGAAAGTGAAAGTATGGTGGAAAAAGGAATAAACTTTATTTTCTGCTTGGGAACCTCCTATGATATATCTAGCATGGAAAGTGTTGGGAACTCTAAGTCGTTTTCGTTGGTGGAATGGATACACCTCCCAAAATGTTTTTATCTCTAATTTTTCGCTTTGAGTTCTGGCACCTCTACAAATCCCTACTTCACTCTACGAAGGGCCTTTCTTTTACTTTATGCAATTTTTTTTTTGAATTTGAGTCTCCATATTCTCTTATAAAAGCACCAACTAGGAGGCAATATGATCGTACTTGAGTATTGGGTGTAGTTAATATGTGAGTGTGTTTCATGAATGGATCAATGGTTGAGCATGATGGGCTAGGTATAACTTATTTTAGCGTTGATATTTTGAAAGACACGGTTGCTTGTTGATATGCTTGAGTATCTAAATTATTATGTCAAAACTAGACTATTGCTTTGAATCACAAAAAAGTCCAATTGTCCATGCTATAAAGAAAAGAATATGGTATGACATGTTAGGCAGCATTCCACATCAAAAATTCTGTTTTTATCACTTACCTACTCAAGGACGAGTAGGAGTTAAGCTCAGGGATGCTGATACGTCTCCAACGTATCTATAATTTTTTATTGTTCCATGCTGTTATATTATCAATCTTGGATGTTTTATAATCATTTTATAGTCATTTTATATCATTTTTTGGTACTAACCTATTGACACAGTGCCAAGTGACAGTTGCCGTCACTACAAAAAAAATACACTTCCGTGATGATACATGTTTGTCACAGTAGGTCGCGTTTTTTGTCATGCATGTACATCCACGAAAAATTTATGACAGAATCAAGATAGTCATACCTGTGCTGTCGTAGAAGTGTTCCATGACATTACCAAAATTATCATCACGGAAGTGTCCACTTCCATGACAATAAATCGCGCGTCACAGAAGTGCTTTCGTCAAGGGTGACCGACACATGGCATCCACCGTAACGAAACTTCGTTAAGCTATCGGGTCGGGTTTTGGATCCGATAACCCGTTAACAGCCCCGACCAATGGGGATTTTCCACGTGTAAAATCATCATTGGCTGGAGGAAACACGTGTCGGCTCATCGTTGGGACAGATGTCATCCACTCATTGGACAGAAGGCGCCTATGATACGTCGACACGTGGCACGGCCCAACAGAGGCCCATTCCTGTAAAAGGCCGGCCCGTTTGACTTGGTCAAAAGGTGGCAGGCCGGCCCATGGAAAGCCTGTTAACGGCCTGTTCGCATATAGCCCATTTACAGCCCGCTAACCCAAGGCCCGTTACGCCCTATCCGAATTAGGCCCAGTAGCGTCATCTGGGCCATCCAATATGATTCCAGCCCGTTTTCACTTCTGGCCCATGTATGGCCCATGAGGTCTTTCGGCCCATATGAGGCCCTATGTAACTCTTGGCCTTTTAACGGCCCGTGGTGAAACTGGCCCGTAATGAACAGTGTATCACTTTATACCCATTAACGACCCGTTATTCCGTTGGGCCGTTTCCAGCCCATGTTATGTTTCGGCCTTCTCAGAGCCCATTTATTCTTGGGCTCATTTCCAGCATTTGTTTACTTATGGCCCGTTACTGTAATTTTCTGCTTGTGGGCCAAATTCAGCCCGTGGTTACAGTCGGCCCGTTTGTGGTCCGTTAATACGTTGGGCCGTTTTCATAGCGTCATCAAATACGGCCTATTAACGATGGCCCGTTATGGTTGGCCCATGAACGGACGATTCCAACTCTAGCCCGTGTACGGCCATAATGCGGTCTGTTTGGCCCATGTTTGGCCAATCGATCATACGGCCCGTATAAGTGTTGGGGAACGTAGTAATTTCAAAAAAATTCTACGCACATGCAAGATCATGGTGATGCATAGCAACGAGAGGGGAGAGTGTTGTCCACGTACCCTCGTAGACCGAAAGCGGAAGCGTTAACACAACGCGGTTGATGTAGTCGTACGTCTTCACGATCCGACCGATCAAGTACCGAACGTACGGCACCTCCGAGTTCAGCACACGTTCAGCTCGATGACGTCCCTCAAACTCCGATCCAGCCGAGTGTTGAGGGAGAGTTTCGTCAGCACGACGGCGTGGTGTCTATGTTGATGTTCTACCGACGCAGGGCTTCGCCTGAGCACCGCTACGATATTATCGAGGTGTAATATGGTGGAGGGGGGCACGGCACACAGCTAAGAGATCAATGATCAATTGTGTGTCCCGAGGTGCCCCCCTGCCCCTGTATATAAAGGAGCAAGGGGGGGTTCGGCCGGCCTAGAGGAGAGGCGCGCCAGGAGGAGTCCTACTCCTACCGGGAGTAGGACTCCCCCCTTTTCCATGTTGGACTAGGAGAGAAAGGGGGAAGAGGTGGAGGGGAGGAAGGAAGGGGGGGCGCCGCCCCCCTCTCCTTGTCCTATTCGGACTGGGGGGAAGGGGCGCGCGGCCCTGCCCTGGCCTCCTCTCCTCTCTTCCACCTAGGCCCACTAAGGCCCATTAAGTTACCGGGGGGTTCCGGTAACCTCCCGGTACTCCAGAAAAATCCCGATTTCACCCGGAACACTTCCGATGTCCAAACATAGGCTTGCAATATATCAATCCTTATGTCTCGACCATTTCGAGACTCCTCGTCATGTCCGTGATCACATCCGGGACTCCGAACAACCTTCGGTACGTCAAAACATATAAACTCATAATATAACTGTCATCGTAACGTTAAACGTGCGGACCCTACGGGTTCGAGAACTATGTAGACATGACCGAGACACCTCTCCGGTCAATAACCAATAGCGGAACCTGGATGCTCATATTGGTTCCCACATATTCTACGAAGATCTTTATCGGTCGGACCGCATAACAACATACGTTGTTCCCTTTATCATCGGTATGTTACTTGCCCGAGATTCGATCGTCGGTATCTCGATACCTAGTTCAATCTCGTTACCGGCAAGTCTCTTTACTCGTTCCGTAATACATCATCCCGCAACTAACTCATTAGTTACAATGCTTGCAAGGCTTATAGTGATGTGTATTACTGAGTGGGCCCAGAGATACCTCTCCGACAATCGGAGTGACAAATCCTAATCTCGAAATACGCCAACCCAACAAGTACCTTTGGAGACACCTGTAGAGCACCTTTATAATCACCCAGTTACGTTGTGACGTTTGGTAGCACACAAAGTGTTCCTCCGGTAAACGGGAGTTGCATAATCTCATAGTCATAGGAACATGTATAAGTCATGAAGAAAGCAATAGCAACATACTAAACGATCGAGTGCTAAGCTAACGGAATGGGTCAAGTCAATCACATCATTCTCCTAATGATGTGATCCCGTTAATCAAATGACAACTCATGTCTATGGCTAGGAAACATAACCATCTTTGATCAACGAGCTAGTCAAGTAGAGGCATACTAGTGACACTCTGTTTGTCTATGTATTCACACATGTATCAAGTTTCCGGTTAATACAATTCTAGCATGAATAATAAACATTTATCATGATATAAGGAAATAAATAATAACTTTATTATTGCCTCTAGGGCATATTTCCTTCAGTCTCCCACTTGCACTAGAGTCAATAATCTAGTTCACATCGCCATGTGATTTAACATCAATAGTTCACATCACCATGTGATTAACACCCATAGTTCACATCGTCATGTGACCAACACCCAAAGGGTTTACTAGAGTCAGTAATCTAGTTCACATCGCTATGTGATTAACACCCAAAGAGTACTAAGGTGTGATCATGTTTTGCTTGTGAGATAATTTTAGTCAACGGGTCTGTCACATTCAGATCCGTAAGTATTTTGCAAATTTCTATGTCTACAATGCTCTGCACGGAGCTACTCTAGCTAATTGCTCCCACTTTCAATATGTATCTAGACCGAGACTTAGAGTCATCTAGATTAGTGTCAAAACTTGCATCGACGTAACCCTTTACGACGAACCTTTTGTCACTTCCATAATCGAGAAACATATCCTTATTCCACTAAGGATAATTTTGACCGCTGTCCAGTGATCTACTCCTAGATCACTATTGTACTCCCTTGCCAAAATCAGTGTAGGGTATACAATAGATCTGGTACACAGCATGGCATACTTTATAGAACCTATGGCCGAGGCATAGGGAATGACTTTCATTCTTTTTCTATCTTCTGCCGTGGTCGGGCTTTGAGTCTTACTCAATTTCACACCTTGTAACACAGGCAAGAACTCTTTCTTTGACTGTTCCATTTTGAACCACTTCAAAATCTTGTTAAGGTATGTACTCATTGAAAAAAACTTATCAAGCGTCTTGATCTATCTCTATAGATCTTGATGCTCAATATGTAAGCAGCTTCACCGAGGTCTTTCTTTGAAAAACTCCTTTCAAACACTCCTTTATGCTTTGCAGAATAATTCTACATTATTTCCGATCAACAATATGTCATTCACATATACTTATCAGAAATGTTGTAGTGCTCCCACTCACTTTCTTGTAAATACGGGCTTCACCGCAAGTCTGTATAAAACTATATCCTTTGATCAACTTATCAAAGCGTATACTCCAACTCCGAGATACTTGCACCAGTCCATAGATGGATCGCTGGAGCTTGCATATTTTGTTAGCACCTTTAGGATTGACAAAACCTTCTGGTTGCATCATATACAACTCTTCTTTAATAAATCCATTAAGGAATGCAGTTTTGTTTATCCATTTGCCAGATTTCATAAAATGCGGCAATTGCTAACATGATTCGGACAGATTTAAGCATAGATACGAGTGAGAAACTCTCATCGTAGTCAACACCTTAAATTTGTCGAAAACCTTTTGCGACAATTCTAGCTTTGTAGATAGTAACACTACTATCAGCGTCTGTCTTCCTCTTGAAGATCCATTTAATCTAAATGGCTCGCCGATCATTGGGCAAGTCAATCAAAGTCCATACTTTGTTCTCATACATGGATCTCATCTCAGATTTCACGGCCTCACCATCGCTTCTTCATAGTTCGTAGGTTCGTCATGGTCTAGTAACATAACCTCCAAAACAGGATTACCGTACCACTCTGGTGCGGATCTTAATCTGGTTGACCTACGAGGCTCAGTAATAACTTGATCTGAAGTTTCATGATCATTATCATTAACTTCCTCACTAATTGGTGTAGGTGTCGCAGAAACTGATTTCTGTGATGATCTACTTTCCAATAAGGGAGCAGGTACAGTTACCTCATCAATTTCTACTTTCCTCCCACTCACTTCTTTCGAGAGTAACTCCTTATCTAGAAAGGATCCATTCTTAGCAACGAATGTCTTGCCTTCGGATCTGTGATAGAAGGTGTACCCAACTGTCTCCTTTGGGTATCCTATGAAGACACATTTCTCCGATTTGGGTTTGAGCTTATCAGGATGAAACTTTTTCACATAAGCATCGCAACCCCAAACTTTAAGAAACGACAACTTTGGTTTCTTGCCAAACCACAGTTCATAAGATGTCGTCTCAACGGATTTAGATGGTACCCTATTTAACGTGAATGTAGTTGTCTCTAATGCATAACCCCAAAACGATAGTGGTAGATCGGTAAGAGACATCATATATTGCACCATATCTAATAAAGTACGGTTACGATGTTCGGACACACCATTACACTGTGGTGTTCCAGGTGGCGTGAGTAGTGAAACTATTTCACATTGTTTTTACTGAAGGCCAAACTTGTAACTCAAATACTCTTCTCCACGATCAGATCGTAGAAACTTTATTTTCTTGTTACGATGATTTTCCACTTCACTCTGAAATTATATGAACTTTTCAAATGTTTCAGACTTCTGTTTCATTAAGTAGATATACCCATATCTGCTCAAATCATCTGTGAAGGTCAGAAATTAATGATACCTGCTACGAGCCTCAATATTCATCGGACCACATACATCTGTATGTATGATTTCCAACAAATCTGTTGCTCTCTCCATAGTTCCGGAGAACGGCGTATTAGTCATCTTGCCCATGAGGCATGGTTCGCAAGCATCAAGTGATTCCAAAATCCCATCAATATGGAGTTTCTTCATGCGCTTTACACCAATATGACCTAAACGGCAGTGCCACAAATAAGTTGCACTATCATTATTAACTTTGCATCTTTTGGCTTCATTATTATGAATATGTGTATCACTACGATCGAGATCCAACAAACCATTTTATTGGGTGTATGACCATAGAAGGTTTTATTCATGTAAACAGAACAACAATTATTCTCTAATTTAAATGAATAACCGTATTGCAACAAACATGATCAAATCATATTCATGCTCAACGCAAACACCAAATAACACTTATTTAGTTTCAACACTAATCCCGAAAGTATAGGGAGTGTGCGATGATGATCATATCAATCTTGGAACTACTTCCAACACACATCGTCACCTCGCCTTTTACTAGTCTCTGTTTATTCTGCAACTCCCGTTTCGAGTTACTACTCTTAGCAACTGAACCAGTATCAAATACCGAGGGGTTGCTATAAACACTAGTAAAGTACACATCAATAACATGTATATCCAATATACCTTTGTTCACTTTGCCATCCTTCTTATCCACCAAATAGTTGGGGTAGTTCCGCTTCCAGTGACCAGTCCCTTTGCAGTAGAAGCACTTAGTCTCAGGCTTAGGACCAGACTTAGGCTTCTTCACTTGAGCAGCAACTTGCTTGCCGTTCTTCTTGAAGTTCCCCTTCTTCCCTTTGCCCTTTTCTTGAAACTAGTGGTCTCGTCAACCATCAACACTTGATGTTTTTCTTGATTTCTACCTTCGTCGATTTCAGCATCACGAAGAGCTCGGGAATTACTTTCGTCATCCCTTGCATACTATAGTTCATCACGAAGTTCTACTAACTTGGTGATGGTGACTAGAGAATTCTGTCAATCACTATTTTATCTGGAAGATTAACTCCCACTTGATTCAAGCGATTGTAGTACCCAGACAATCTGAGCACATGCTCACTGCTTGAGCTATTCTCCTCCATCTTTTAGCTATAGAACTTGTTGGAGACTTCATATCTCTCAACTCGGGTATTTGCTTGAAATATTAACTTCAACTCCTGGAACATCTCATATGGTCCATGACGTTCAAAACGTCTTTGAAGTCCCGATTCTAAGCCGTTAAGCATGGTGCACTAAACTATCAAGTAGTCATCATATTGAGCTAGCCAAACGTTCATAACGTCTGCATCTGCTCCTGCAATAGGTCTGTCACCTAGCGGTGCATCAAGGACATAATTCTTCTGTGCAGCAATGAGGATAATCCTCAGATCACGGATCCAATCCGCATCTTTGCTACTAACATCTTTCAACATAATTTTCTCTAGGAACATATCAAAAATAAACACAGGGAAGCAACAACGCGAGCTATTGATCTACAACATAATTTGCAAAATACTATCAGGACTAAGTTCATGATAAATTTAAGTTCAATTAATCATATTACTTAAGAACTCCCACTTAGATAGACATCCCTCTAATCATCTAAGTGATTACGTGATCCAAATCAACTAAACCATAACCGATCATCACGTGAAATGGAGTAGTTTTCAATGGTGAACATCACTATGTTGATCATATCTACTATATGATTCACGCTCGACCTTTCGGTCTCAGTGTTCCGAGGCCATATCTGCATATGCTAGGCTCGTCAAGTTTAACCTGAGTATTCCGCGTGTGCAACTGTTTTGCACCCGTTGTATTTGAACGTAGAGCCTATCACACCCGATCATCACGTGGTGTCTCAGCACGAAGAACTTTCGCAACGGTGCATACTCAGGGAGAACACTTTTATCTTGAAATTTTAGTGAGAGATCATCTTATAATGCTACCGTCAATCAAAGCAAGATAAGATGCATAAAAGATAAACATCACATGCAATCAATATAAGTGATATGATATGGCCATCATCATCTTGTGCTTGTGATCTCCATCTCCGAAGCACCGTCATGATCACCATCGTCACCGGCGCGACACCTTGATCTCCATCGTAGCATCGTTGTCGTCTCGCCAACTATTGCTTTTACGACTATCGCTACCGCTTAGTGATAAAGTAAAACAATTACATGGCGATTGCATTGCATACAATAAAGCGACAACCATATGGCTCCTGCCAGTTGCCGATAACTCGGTTACAAAACATGATCATCTCATACAATAAAATATAGCATCATGTCTTGACCATATCACATCACAACATGCCCTGCAAAAACAAGTTAGACGTCCTCTACTTTGTTGTTGCAAGTTTTACGTGGCTGCTACGGGCTTAGCAAGAACCGTTCTTACCTACGCATCAAAACCACAACGATAGTTTGTCAAGTTGGTGCTGTTTTAACCTTCGCAAGGACCGGGCGTAGCCACACTCGGTTCAACTAAAGTGAGAGAGACAGACACCCGCCAGTCACCTTTAAGCAACGAGTGCTCGCAACGGTGAAACCAGTCTCGCGTAAGCGTACGCGTAATGTCGGTCCGGGCCGCTTCATCTCACAATACCGCTGAACCAAAATATGACATGCTGGTAAGCAGTATGACTTATATCGCCCACAACTCACTTGTGTTCTACTCGTGCATATAACATCAACGCATAAAACCAGGCTCGGATGCCACTGTTGGGGAACGTAGTAATTTCAAAAAAATTCTACGCACACGCAAGATCATGGTGATGCATAGCAACGAGAGGGGAGAGTGTTGTCCACGTACCCTCGTAGACCGAAAGCGGAAGCGTTAACACAACGCGGTTGATGTAGTCGTACGTCTTCACGATCCGACCGATCAAGTACCGAACGCACGGCACCTCCGAGTTCAGCACACGTTCAGCTCGATGACGTCCCTCGAACTCCGATCCAGCCGAGTGTTGAGGGAGAGTTTCGTCAGCACGACGGCGTGGTGACAATGTTGATGTTCTACCAACGCAGGGCTTCGCCTAAGCACCGCTACGATATTATCGAGGTGTAATATGGTGGAGGGGGGCACCGCACACGGCTAAGAGATCAATGATCAATTGTGTGTCTAGAGGTGCCCCCTGCCCCCGTATATAAAGGAGCAAGGGGGGTTCGGCCGGCCTAGAGGAGAGGCGCGCCAGGAGGAGTCCTACTCCTACCGGGAGTAGGACTCCCCCCTTTTCCATGTTGGACTAGGAGAGAAAGGGGGAAGAGGTGGAGGAGTGGAAGGAAGAGGGGGCGCCACCCCCCTCTCCTTGTCCTATTTGGACTGGGGGGGAAGGGGCGCACGGCCCTGCCCTGGCCTCCTATCCTCTCTTCCACCTAGGCCCACTAAGGCCCATTAAGTTACCGGGGGGTTCCGGTAACCTCCCGGTACTCCGGAAAAATCCCGATTTCACCCGGAACACTTCCGATGTCCAAACATAGGCTTCCAATATATCAATCTTTATGTCTCGACCATTTCGAGACTCCTCGTCATGTCCGTGATCACATCCGGGACTCCGAACAACCTTCGGTACATCAAAACATATAAACTCATAATATAACTGTCATCATAACGTTAAGCGTGCGAACCCTACGGGTTCGAGAACTATGTAGACATGACCGAGACACCTCTCCGGTCAATAACCAATAGCGGAACCTGGATGCTCATATTGGTTCCCACATATTCTACGAAGATCTTTATCGGTCAGACCGCATAACAACATACGTTGTTCCCTTTGTCATCGGTATGTTACTTGCCCGAGATTCGATCGTCGGTATCTCGATACCTAGTTCAATCTCGTTACCGGCAAGTCTCTTTACTCGTTCCGTAATACATCATCCCGCAACTAACTCATTAGTTACAATGCTTGCAAGGCTTATAGTGATGTGTATTACTGAGTGGGCCCAGAGATACCTCTCCGACAATCGGAGTGACAAATCCTAATCTCGAAATACGCCAACCCAACAAGTACCTTTGGAGACACCTGTAGAGCACCTTTATAATCACCCAGTTACGTTGTGACGTTTGGTAGCACACAAAGTGTTCCTCCGGTAAACGGGAGTTGCATAATCTCATAGTCATAGGAACATGTATAAGTCATGAAGAAAGCAATAGCAACATACTAAATGATCGAGTGCTAAGCTAACGGAATGGGTCAAGTCAATCACATCATTCTCCTAATGATGTGATCCCGTTAATCAAATGACAACTCATGTCTATGGCTAGGAAACATAACCATCTTTGATCAACGAGCTAGTCAAGTAGAGGCATACTAGTGACACTCTGTTTGTCTATGTATTCACACATGTATCAAGTTTCCGGTTAATACAATTCTAGCATGAATAATAAACATTTATCATGATATAAGGAAATAAATAATAACTTTATTATTGCCTCTAGGGCATATTTCCTTCAATAAGACCCATTGATGATACGGCCCGAAGAAGGCCCATTGTTTCTATGGCCCGTAGAAGGCCCATTGTTTCTACTGCCCGTAGAAGGCCCACTGTTTCTACGGCCAGTAGGAGGCCCAGTGTCACTACGGTAAATATTAGCCCATGGTAATTGTGGCCTAGTTTTAAAAAATAGGTTATTGCAGCCACTAGCTAGCCGCGGAAAAAGAACTGCAATGACTACAAGCAAACAAATAAACAAAACAACAAGGAAATAAACAAGCAAGCAACTAACGCTAGGCTATCACGGCTATTACACATATTACATCCACTGGGCATCAAAGTTCGCCACCGGTGCAAATATAGGGAACAAAGCAGCATATCATATACACTGGTTGTCAAAGTTGGCGACCAGCGCAAATAAACGCCGCAGCAAAACAAATCCAGAACTGAAACCACTTCAGAAGATCTCAAGAAACAATATCCAGGGTACCCATAATGCTGGCAAGATGCTTAGCAAGCTTATTAACTTTCTCTTGTTTGGCGCTTAAATCCTCCAGCGCTTGCTGTTGCACCAGAAAATATGCATCTGAATTCTGCAGGGACTTCCTCAGTCCTTCAACTTCCTGTCGCAGCACATCTGATCGATGTCTTTCAACTTGAAGTTGAGACTCAAGAAGACGAATTGATTCAGGCAGCGAGTTCGAAGAGCTTGTGCCAGCAGTAGTGGCCAGTAACTCGAACACTACATCAAGACAGGACTTTTGGGTTCCCTCACTGTCGTCAAGATAGTTTTTATCAAC
This sequence comes from Triticum aestivum, assembly GCF_018294505.1. Taxonomy (NCBI): domain Eukaryota; kingdom Viridiplantae; phylum Streptophyta; class Magnoliopsida; order Poales; family Poaceae; genus Triticum; species Triticum aestivum. The sequence goes on from NC_057811.1 coordinate 140,899,593, forward strand.
TTTCTTGGAGACCAACAGGGATGTCTCACTATCTTGAACCTTATCTGCATTACTTCCTTTACCATTGGATAACGCGGTACTATTCTCCAATATTTTGTCCGCATTCTAAAAGAGAAACAAGGAGACACATCACATGTTTACCATGTTGTATACGAAACTCATTTTGGTAAATGAGTTCGGTAGTAAAGTGGACAGGGTAACAACATGAAACAAACATATATCTATGTACCATGGTCACTTTATGGTCGATATCATTCTAGTTTTTGTTGCCAAATCAAGATAGAGACACAGTTCAAATAATATTTGTTCAAGACAAAGCAGAATAGACAGAATATAAGTGTGGGTAACTATAGAGCAATAACAACACTTGTAATGTGCATGACATGAGAACATAACTGTTTATTCAATTGAAACTGAAATCAACATAGAGCATGTTACAACAGCAAACCAGTTAAAGAAACAGGTTTAAAACATACCTGTTGCGCCATTGGAGTTTCAATTCCATCCTTCAAATTTGAAAATAGTTGGTATGAGTAAATACAGTAATGCAAGAGCAAAGGAGTATGAACCATAGCTACAGAACCTGACCTGAGAACAAATCTTCTTCTCCTTTAAGCGTTGAGTTGGGATTCGGAGTGGTGGTCCTCGTGCTTTGGGCACTGCAGTTCCCTTACTAACTGCTCGTGTTTGGGTGCTCTGTGGTGGAGACGGTGCTGTGTCAACTAGAACTGGGTTACTATCTGTCGGGGTTGGGGTTAGAAGGGGTGTAGCTGGTTCTCTGTCGAACTGGGTAGGGGTACAATCTGCGAGAGTCTGGGTTATGTGTGGTGGATCTGGTCCTTGGGCAAGTACAACCATGGTTCTATCTGCATCAACTGGTAGCACTATCTTTTCTGAAGACCGTGTTGTTACTCCCTTAGATACTGCCATCACGCTCTCCAATTCAAATGGCTGATAAACAAGAAAAGTAATTGAAAGTATAGATATTGTATGATAGACAGGTGCAATGGATAGTGGGGAATAAAAGAGGGCATGAAATAATTCATATTTATGTTGTCTAACCAAACAGGATAGCATGACACAATTTCACATATATGATGGCTAACTAAACAGGATAGCATGACAAAATTTCACATTATGATGGCTAACTAAAAAAGATGGAAAGACATAGTTCAAAATATGAGACTATGTAAACAGGATGACATGACATAACTATATAATGTGTTTATTAAATAGGTTGGCATGCCATAATTCACATACATTCACGGATAGAATGCCATAATTCAAAATATGATGACTGTAAACACTAAACAGGATGAGATGATATAACTATATGATGTCTTTATTAAATGGGTTGCCAAGCCATAATTCAGATAGATGATGTGTATGTACTATGTAAACATGATGGCATGATATAATTCAAATATATGATTTATATAGTAAGCAAGTAAGCAGATGGCAATCCATATATGATGTAAAAACTAAGCAATGCAAGACAACATGCATGACATGGGTAATATAACCCTGCCAAGTTTGAGCATAGACCTCAGGGGGGAAAATAGGACTGGTCATCAGTCTCTGAATCCTCCTTTGAGGAGCTCTCTGTAACCAGCAAGATGTCTGCTTCAGCAGGTAGCATTGTCTGCTCTGAATACCTTGTTTTCACTCCAGATACTTCCATCACCGCTTCAAATGGCTGATGCACAGGAAGAGTAGTTGAATATACAAACGTTGTCGACAAATGGAACACGTAATACAAAAAAATGATAGCATGATATAATTCACATACATGATGATTGGCTAAACAGCATGGCATTGCATAATTCACATATATAATGCCTTTGCAACAAGATAGCATTGTATAATTCACACATATAAAGTCTTGCAACAAGATGGCAATGCATAATTCACATATATGGTAATTAGACACTGAACAGGTGGCATTCACACAAAGCATGTCTAAACTAATCAAATGACATAGCAATGCGAGACACCATACGCACGATATGAGCAACATAACCCTGCCAAGTTAGAGCATACACCTCGGGGGGGGAATAGGACTGGTCATCTGTCTCTGGATCCTCCTCTGAGTAGCTATCCGTAACCAGCGAGATATGCGCTTCGTCAGATAGCATAGTCTGCTCTTAAGACCTTGTTTTCACTCCAGAATTTGCCATCACCGTGTCAAATGGCTGATACACACGAAGAGCAGTTGAATGTACTAACATTGTTGAAAAATGTAATATGTAACGAAAATAAAGGATGGCCTGATATAATTTACATATAAGATGACTGGCTAAGCAGGATGGCCTTGCAAAATTCACATATATGATGCCTGGCTAAACAAGATGGCGTTGCATAATTCACATAAACGATGAATAAACTAAACAGATGGCATTCGCACAAAGGATGTCTAAACTAAGCAGATGACATATTTGATGTATAAAGTAAGCAATGCAAGACACCATATGCATGATATAACCAACATCAGCATGCCAAGTTAGAGCGAAGACCTCCGGGGGTAAATAGGAGTTGTCTTCTCCTTCTGAATCCCCCTCAGAAGAGATATCTTCCTCTCGATTACAATCCGAAATGCGTGGAGGGGGGCTGCCTTTGCGCCTACCATGGAGCGACATCTGCATGAAATTTTATTGCCACGCAAGGCTCGTCTCTTTTGCTCTACATGTTCAGTTCCATTGTTTACAATAACTGTCATGCATAGGAATAAAACATAGTGAGATTATGTAAGGAGTGCATGCAGAAATCCAGAGTGATGGTAGCAACCTGTGGATAGACCCAAAACCAATAATAGCAGGCAAATAATGGCTTCAGTTAAAAAATACAGATAATGGCTTCTTTATTGTTTGTTTCCCACCCAACATGAAACTCATAGTAGACACCGGAGATTAACCAGATAGTAGATAGATACTATTGATAGCGGCCCCGATATGTACCCCACAACCATTTAAAAACTAAAGTTTGACCATTAGTTTGGAGCTGACTCAGAGTCTAATCGGTGAACAGGACGATAAAGTAGCATGTAATATTAAGCGATGCATAACGTAAGCAGACATGAAAGAGTGCGACCTCTCTTGCGGACCCGTGTAGTCCTCGAGGTCATCTGCTCGGTTGATGATGGTAATGCAGTTTTCATGGCTGCTAGCGGCGGGGAAGAAGATCTGAGGCGGCGAAAGACAGTCTGGAGGCCGGATCCCTGCTGTGCTGGACCCTTCTGTCGTTGGAGCAGCTGAGCTGGGGTGGACGACGCCGCAGCAGGATCGGGACAAACCACGCAAGGTTTTCTTTGACAACTATCTGTAAGAGAAGTAATTCTGTAAGGGCTTGTTTGAATTGGAGGATTCCAACAATGCAGGGATAGGAAATAGATAGGAATAGGATAGGAATGCACGTGCAAAACAGATAATTTAAAAACACAGGACTTCTCCAATCTGGGTGTTTGATTCACAACAATTGGAAGATCACAGGATGCAAAGAAGCATGGTGAGATTAAGTCAAACCACAAGAAAATGTACGGTTATAATGCTATTATGCTACTATCTCTTAGTCTTATGCTTCATGGATAGGAATTTGAAAAGGAGGACAAGTGAAAATTAAAATTCCTACGTTTTTTCTTTCAAGGAGACACTAAAGGAACAAATCCGTGTGCTCAGTGGACAATATATATAACATGTAGAGTAAAAAAGAGATGCAACAAGTGTACAACCTCTTTGGCGAAGCCATGTCGATCTCAGCGTGATTGGGTTCGCCGGTGAGGATGCTCCGGCTGACTTTGCTGTCGGAGGAGGGGGAGAAGATCTTAGGCGTCTGGAGATGGACCCCGAGGTACTGCTCCGCTGTGATGGAGGGTTTCGTCGTTGGAGCAGCTCCGGTGAGTTGTACGACGCCGAGGCTGAAGCAGGACAAGAGAGACAACGAACAACGTTAACCTGAGTGGAATTCTAATAGCATCTCCAATACATGACGTAAAATACATGACCACAAAGTGCTAGATGTAAAATACATCAGCCGCTCATCTCTGAACTTAACTGTCGAAACTGAACTTAACTGTCGAAACTGAACTTAACTGTTGAAACTGAACTTAACTGTCGAAACTGAATTTTGCTGTCGAAACTGAATTTTGCTGTCGAAACTGAACGCACTAGCAAGGTGAGGCTACACGTCGGTCGACTGACTTTTTCATCTCTGGTCAGTCGATTTTGCAGCCGTTGGATACGAAATCAAGGGCCTGCGGTTCATCTTCAACCTCCACCCCCCTGAGCCGCCAGCCACCACCGGCCAAACAGCAGCCCCCCGCCGCCCGTGGCCGGCGGTGCGCCGCCCCGCCCGCCCCGAAAACACTCCCCACCGCCGGTCCGCCGCCGCCCCGGCCATCCCTCTAGGCCCCCCTGTGCCGAGCTTTTTCTCCGGTGATCCCCACGCCACCGCCCCACTAATGCCCCGCCACCGCCGGTGACCACCGCCCCCATCCTGAACTCTAAGATAGATAGTGGGGTGCCTCTCCGGCGAGCCCCCCTCCCCGCTGCGGCTGGTTCTTCCTTCACCCCGGCGAGCCCCCCACCCCACCCCCTGAAAATCGACTGACCCAAAAGTCGATTCAGTCGATTGAAGTGTAGCTAAATCGGGCAAGAGCAATAGCAAGAGCGAGAGCAGCAGCGCGAGCAAGAGCAATAGCAAGAGCAGACCAGGCAGGGGACCGAGAGCAAGAGCAGAGCAGCAGCGCGAGCGAGAGCTAAAGCAGTAGCTGCTCCTACTGATGTGGACGTCGCCGCCGAGGGAGCGACGTCGTGGAGGAAGTGGCCGGCGATGCCGTCGTGGATGGAGCCGTGCCGTGTCGGCTCGGGACCGAGCGCCGGCAGCACCGTGAGATCGAATCAAGAAGAAAATGCGGCGATTAGTGTACAACCTCTTTGGTGGCGCCGATTAGGCCGCAGCTTCATCTGAGGAAACGGTGATGATGATGCTCTTTCGGTGGTGCAGGTGAAGACGACGGTGTGGGAATGGAGGTGGCGCGAAAGACGAGGGGAACGTCGGGGCAGCTCCTTGGAGGTGGAGGACGGGGTGGCTGAGCCAGCGGGATGATGAGATCGACGACAAATCCACATCCGGTACGGTGGATGAGGGACGTCGAGGTGTTCCTGTGGACGACGTCGTCGGGGAAGAGGCTCCAGCTGGGTGGCGGACGTAGCAGGGTGTGGGATTTCGTCGCGGGTTTTCGCGGCCTCGGTATACGAATGGGTGGGCGGATGGGATGGCAGTGGGGAACCATGGCTTAGAGACGCGCTTGTCCGAAATGTGGGGTAAGTTACGAAAGTACCCCCACCGATTTGAGGCGGTTCTTTCGGTTCAGGGGTACCACGGGCATTTCGCGTGTCGGGATTTCACAGGAGGTGGGAGTTTTCGCGCGTGTTGTAATTTCGGAATAGCAAGGCGCGAGTTGAGATGGAGGGAGTTGTCGGAGCACAACGAGACAAATATATATCTTAAATATTTCGGGCTAACAAGGCGCGGGTTGAAATTTCCGGACAAGCCTAACGTGTACTGTACCAAATCAATGCGCACTACAAATGTCATTCAAAACTTTGAATTCATGTTATGTTCAATTAAAATATTTTGCTACGTGTATAATGCATGCAACCTACTACTCAAATGAGCGTTTTAGTGCATTCCAAACGTATATACTACCGCTTCAATATGAACTAAATTTGAATTCGTTTCTCTATTTGAATAAGATCTACAGTAATGATTGTTGTGAAGTCAAAGCATTTGAATTCGTTTCCCTGTTTTAATAAGATCTACAATCATCATTATTGTCAAGTTAAACCATCGTTTGTGTATTATCTTCACAGCACACCACATGATTAGTCTCGAGTTACATATGAACTATGTGTACTATATGACCTCGAACTAGATTTTTTGAATCCACTTTATTTTGATTTCAAATCACATTACATTTCTAGCTCTAGCTAGATCTTCATAATCTAAACCATGTCTCATATGTATAATGTGTTTATCACATTATGTATGGTGCCCCGCCCCCTACGCCTACAAGTATTTAGATGTGAGTTGCAAACACCACACATTACCACAAATTCAAATAAAATGTGAGAATGTTCGATATGTAGTATTGTTTAGATTGTTCGATATTTAGTTGTAAGCTGCAAACGCCACACATTATCACAAATTAAAATAAAATGTGAGATTGTTTGATGTATAGTATGGTTTAGATTGTTCGGCATTTAGCTGTGAGTTGCAAACGCCATGCATTATCACATTATGGTATAACATGTGCACATCACGTGTATCACCGCTATATTCATGCATGCAATGTTTAAATCACTATGATCTCCTATTCAAATATATGAATCCGCTTTCATATCAAATTATGATGTTTGTTAGTCTCTTACACCCACACAATCCTCTAACCTTTGTAGCTACCACTAACTTTCTCTCGTGCATGCACACGCCCTCCTCGCCCTCCCCCTCCCTCGGCATTCTATCCACCGGGCACATTGATTTTTCTCTTTAGGTCGTTCTCCTAGAGTCTCCACAACTCCTTTCTGACACACACCGATCGATAAACCTCTCCAGCGATGCCTGCCTACAACATACACACAAACCTTCAATCTCCTCCTTTATGTGTCCTTGCCTCGTGTCTCTCATACGGTCAGACACACGTGTAAACTCTCGCCCCTCTTTTCATCGATCTCACAACCGCACACTCCTCCCCCTATCTAGCTAGTAGTTGGGCCTCTCGCACCACCTCCTAGCTCCATTCTCTCTGTCTATCCGTCTCGCTGGGCCTTATTTGCCTCTAACAAATGGACGTACACCGACCGATCTCTCGCTATACATATAGCTAGCTAGGTCCTTATAACTTGTTTTTACCCACACGTCAATCGATCTATCTCATTAGTTGTGTCTCTCCCTTCCTCCGACAAACAACAATTGATCTACCGATCTAGTTAGGTTTGCTTACCAAACACATGGTTCCCCTTCATCATCCATGGATGCGTCCCGACAGATCTATCACGCACAGGCACACACAGAAACACATCCCCACTCTTATTGATAACATTGCAGTTCCACCCTCGGTTTGTCTAGTAGGCCTCTCCCACCATCTTCGAGAAGCAACAACATCACCCATCCAGCACTCTACCCCTCTCCTTCCCTCTCCCTCCCTCTCTCTCCTCTCTCTCTCTCTGTCCCATCATATTTCCCGTCCTTCAGTTATGTATGGATGTCGACCGATCTCCCTCAAGACATAGCTGGGTCTCTCCTTCTCAACACATATACGAGTCGTTCTACCTCTATAGTTAGGCCTCTGCCTACCCCTCCCCCCACCCCCCTCCCCCCCACACACACCGATACATCGAGAACTCTAGTCATGTCTCCCTGCCACACACAAACTTGACATGTGCCCTCTAACGTTCCGGTAGGCCAGTCGCCCTATATCTTTGACTTGCACACACACACAAAATTTCGATGGCTCTCTTCATCGATCTCGCACCCACCCACTTGATCCTCTCTTCGACTCTATCGATAGCTATGACCCCTCCCTCTCTTCTCGTGGATTGCCCAACCCTCTATGTATGATATGGATAGGCCTCCATTTCACACACATTGCATGCAAAATTTTGTTTGAGATGTCATCGACACATATTCCCACAAATAATTCATGAAATCAACCCCCCACCCCACCCCCACCCCAAAACAAAAAACACTCACGAACGCGGTTTGTATCTCTCTCACACACCCACGTAGGTGGGGGACGTGCACGAAGAGAAGAGGTGCATGCACGGCGCACGTACTCCCGTCTCTTTCCCAACCACACCCGCGCGGGTACACGGTGGAGCTCATTTCTGTACGAAAAAGGCAGCCCACGTGGTAATTTGGCACGTGTACTGGTTGTCCACTTGGTGGAGGGAGGATCGTCTACCATGGGTGAACAAACAAATTGCGACTTGACGTGTTATGTTAAAAAAAGAGGCAAACCATGTGGGGCCTACCTTAGAGGCAAGGCTCTATACACTGGAGTACTTTTGATGTGTCCCGTCAACTTGCAGAACGAGGAGAAGCTTGCTTAGTACGCCGTCTCCCACGCCCACGGGCGCGGTGGCTCGTAGGATGAGGTGAAGCTTGCTCCGCCTTACACCCGCTCCCTCGCCCATGCGCGCGGTGGCTTGCAGGACGAGGAGAAAAATTTACTACTCCCTCCGTTTACTCCTCGTCCCTACTACCTTGGTTATAGAGATTATATCATATTGTTTGGAATATATATGTCCTTTAGTAGATTTCAATATGAACTACTAGTACATACTCCAGACACTGATGTATATAGACGTATTTTAGAGTGTAGATTCACTCATTTTTCTCCATATGTAGCACTCTCCCTCGCCCCTCGACCCTCGCCCACGTGGTGGACATGCAGCAATTCATTCGGTCTCATATAGCCAGAACGATATATACTGCACTACCATTATTGCTCGACTTCCCGAAGAGGCGAAGAGCCAATCGCAAGGTTAATATTTTGGAGATGCCAAGCGCAAGGTTATAGGAGAACGAGTAGTAGGTGCCGCGTCATTTATAAATAAAGTTTTTTTTCTTCAGTGGCACGTACGCAATTTGATAGGTTCATATGGAGAGAAAAGGAAACCGCTCCACTATATACATAGTCAGGACGGGCCAGCCTACACGGTTGCTTGCTGGGGTTGCTCTCTTCACACTCTCTCTCGCACAAAACGACTGTGGCCACATCTCTAACATCCCGGCGGATCACGTCCGCTTGGGGAAGGGGTGGATGCTTAGTGTAGATGCGGTGGCCGTCGCCGACGGCGAAAACCCACTGTCGGCACGTCCCGATCAGGGGTCCCCGCCGTTCTCTCTCACAAAGCCGGTGAGGTTGCCTTCGTCCCTTGCTCACTTCCGCGACGTGGGCAGTTGCCGCCTCCCGCCACCCTCCTCAAGGTTGAGCTACGTCCCTCAGGTACAACTCCCTTTACAGCCGGCTTGCACCACTGCTCCAGCTGCCCACATCACTCCCTGTGGATATTTCTCTACTTCTTTGCCCCGCACATACCTCTACTGGCTTCTACGTACTGTATTTGTGATGAGTTTATGTCTCATCAACTAGTCCCAGTAATCTTATTCTAAACATGCTTCTTCAATTTCTTTGCCACAGGGATGCTCATCTCGATTTTGGTGAAACTGCACAAAATGATCCGATGGTCAAAAGGTTGCAAACTTCATTTATTAGGAAGCTCAAACGTTGCCAGCAAATTGAAGCCTGGTCAGGGTTCATGGTTCAAGGGCTAGGGACTGCATGGATCGTTTTTTTCTTTAGCTGCCTCTGTTCCAAAATAAGTGTCAACTTTAGTAGTAGTACAACTTTGTACTAAAGTTTGCACAAAGTTGAGACACTTATTTTGGAACGGCGGGAGTACATATTTGCTATGATCTGTCAATCATTGAGATGCAATAGCATGCATGTTAGTCTCCTTTGTATTTGATGAAATGTTGCAACGGGTAACCTTGGACGCAAGATACATGTAACAGAAGCTGGAAGCTTCATAGCATTGTACAAATTTATCTCGCTGATAAATTATAGTACATACTATACTAGTACTTCCTCCGTTCCTAAATATAAGTCTTTGTATAGATTTCACCATGAACCACATGCGGATGTATATAGATGCATTTTAAGTGTAGATTCATTCATTTTGTTCTGTATGTAGTGGAATCTCTACAAAGACTTATCTACTAGTAATAGCTAGCCCCCACTACTAGGAATTCTCTATCCTCTCCTTGAGCCACATCATCAAAATTGATGTAGCCGTTAGATGAAGTAAATCAGTCCATAATAGCCGTCTGATCTAGACGTTGAGAGGCTCCGCACTAAGCCACATGCAAGCATGCAGAAATACCGTGGCACATGCATGTGAGTGGGTTTTAAATCACATCAACATGTTTGCATGCAAGCATGCACCGGTAGCATGCATGTAAGTGAGCTTTTAAGTCCCATTAACATGTCAAAAAGAAAAATATAATCCCATTATGCAGTAGGAATTGGCTGATCTTTTTTCCTTACATGGGATGATCTAAATGATGATGGGAGTTTATTTAGTTTGGCTACCACATTTGTCATGCGGTTATAGAGTTTTTTTTAGTTCTATGAAATCGATAATTTTGCGCAGAGAGATATACCGTTGTTCCGCGGCAACGCGCGGGGACTCATCTAGTAATATTTAGGAACGGAGGGAGTACTATGTAAAGAGTTAGGTGTCGCACGGTGATAGTGTGAGGTGGGCCATGTAATCACTGAGCATGTGTGTTTTCACTGCTCTTGCACGCCTCCACTGTAAGAATGGAGAAAATTGTAATCTAGTAGTAGTACCTCCTTTCGCCGAAAGCGTGGGACATCCAGCAGTCCTACCACCTCAGTAATAAAGACCAATGAGCAGTCAAATCATATAGACCCAGTAGTAAGTTGGACGGACAAAGCAACCATCACTCTTGCGCCAGTGAGAGGTCGCGTCCGCTCTGCCCAGGCATGAATGCGGCACTGATTCTTTGGAGCGGCGCTGACCGTTTTGGGCGGGAAGCGCGCGCGGGCGATGGAGGGGCTTTGGGTGGGCCAGGCTGGTCAGGAGCGGGCGAGGATGGCGCGGAGGAGGGGGTTGGCGCCGGATCGTCGACTACCATGTTCTCCATTGGGACATCGTCGTCCTCCGGCTGCTTGCCGGCCAGCCGGTCGGCAGCAATGGCTGCCATCTCCTTGTGGTCCGTCGTCCGCCCGTCCCGAAGAGCGCTGGAGCGCGAGGAAGCCATGGTGGGCAGTAGTGGTGTGGACAGGAGAAAGGGAACGGATGCGGATGACTGCGGCTATGGCCGGCACAGCTGTTTATATAGCAATGGTGGGCAGGCGGAGGGACGGACGTGTGGCGCCGGAGTAGCCGCCTCGGCAACCGCGTATCATTAATGTGGGCGGCAGATGGACGGACGGACGGCATTTGTGTCGTTTGAAGGCAGAGTAATCGCCTGCACCGGGAAGCGGGGCGGGCGACGCTGACTGTTTCGCGCGGAAAGCGCGCGCGGGCGAGGAGATGACTTTACTTGGAGAGGATGACAATGGGGACCCACCAGGTCCATAGCCTCACGTACGCAAGTGCCTCCTTATTATATATATATATATATATATATATATAAAACTATAATTTATTTTGCTTCCTCCTGGTTTCCTGACATCACGGTCCCACACCATTGCCAACCTATGTAGTAGTCAATAAACGAGAGAATTGCACAAGAAGCGGCCGACAGCTGGGACCAAGCAGCTCGAGCAGTATTTGTGTTTTTGAGGTGTGAGCACTGCAGAGTTTTTCGATGTTTAGCCCAGATATTAATTTTTCTCCTCTGAACAACAACGAAAACATCGCTGCAGGTATTAACTGGGCGGGCTGTGGCCCGTCTAGCCCATGCGAGATATCCAGCCCAGATATAAATTTTTGTCTAGCTGAAAATGTCTAGCCCAGCTATACTTTTTTTAGGAATACCCAGGGAAGGTCAAGTTGTTATTCTCCGCCCCGCTGGGCTGCAAATCTTTCCTAGGAGGGATGCATTAGGCTTAACAAGAAAATGGGCTTTAAGAAATAATAAATGGGATGTAATTATAAAAACTGGGCAGTAACTATAAAAAAATGCACCAAACACGTGATTACTTTATAAAATATTATTTTTGGATATTGAAAATTTTAATTTCATTAATTGTTGCGAGCGCAATGTTTCATTAGATTTTTACGTAATATAAATTTATATTGAAATTGTATTTAACCTGACTAGAAATTTCGGGATAAAAATATTTCGGATCCCATCAAAATGTGGGAAATTTTATTGAATTCTGTTTTGAACGGTTGGTTGAAATGGGCTGTACTTTTAACAAACTGTAAATGGGCTGTAGTAAATTCCATTAGAATTCAAAAATGGGCTACACATTCTTACAAATCTCAAATGGGCTATAAGTTCTCTGCCACACACTTCTGGCCTTACTAAGTTGACGCGTCCCCTAAAAAAACAGAGTTGACGCGTATGCAAGGCTTTGTCAACTTATAGTCAACACACGGTTCTAGCAGCAGCGGCCGTTGGATGTCCATCCAACGGATGCCGTGCTTCTTATTCAATCTCGGATATTCTAGCTTCACCCGCCCAAAAAATGATTCCTCCTTCTGACATCTGGGGCGCACCGTTTCGGAAGCTGACCTGTGGGCCTACTAATTTGACGTACCAAGGGCTTTGTCAACTTAGTCAATATAAACGATTCTAGCTGCAGTGACCGTACGATGTCCATCCAACGGTCGTCGTGCTTCTTCAACCTCTGGTCTTCTTGCTCCAGCCGCCCAAAGCAGCGCTGGTCGTGCCGCCTGCTCCTGCCTCCCGTGGCCGGCTGTGCTGCCGCGGAGGCCTCACCGCCCCTACTACTCCCACAGCTGGCCAGGCCATCCCTCCACTCACCCACACCCCCTGTTATTCTGCGGCGACGGCAGCGCAGCCGAACCAATGAACCCTCGTACTCCTCTCCGCGTGTGCATCCACTGCCGCGTCTTCCCCGGCTCCGCGTCGTCCCCTTCCTAGGCCTCGCTGTCGTCCACCGCCCTGGTGCTCTCGGCGCGGCGTGGTCAACATGGTTAAGGAACGACTTCCATCGGACGTGGACTGTAAGTGGAGAGGCTGACAGTTGGGTCCATGGCAGCCGCAAGGAAGAGCCTCCTTATTACGCGGAAAATAATTATTCCTCCACCTGACAGCGGGGACCCACAAGACGGGCCACCCATATATTGCGAAAAAATCATTTCCCCCTGACTGCTGGGACCCACCGGACGGGCCATCATATTTCACGAAAAAAAACGTTCCGCCCGCTGTCAGCTCGGACCCACCGGAAGTGCCTCCTTATTACGCACAAAAAATGAATACTCCCCCGGCTAGCTGGGACCCACCTTGGTGGGAGGCTAACTTGTGGGCCTACTAAGTTGACGGGGACGAAGGGCTTTGTCAACTTAGTCAATATGAACGATTCTAGCTCCAGTGACCGTACGATGTCCATCCAACGGCCGTAGTGCTTCTTCAACCTTTGGTCTTCTTGCTCCAGACGCCCAAAGCAGCATCGGTCGTGCCGCATGCTCCTGCCTCCCGTGGCCGGCTGTGCTACCGCAGAGGCCTCACCGCCCCTACTATTCCCACCGCTGGCCAGGCCCTGCGGAGACGGTAGCCTCACACCGCAGCCGAACCAGTGAACCCTCGTACTCCTCTCCGCGCGGGCTTCCACTGCCGCGTCTTCCACGGCTCCGCATCGTCCCCTTCCTAGGCCTCGCCGTCGTCCACCGCCGTGGTGCTCTCCGCGCGGCATGGTCAACGTGGTCAAGGAACGACTTCCATCGGAAGAGTACTGTACGTGGAGAGGCTGACAGCTGGGTCCACGGCCACAGCCCAGTTTTTTTGTGATTTGCCAAGTAAGTCGCTTTGTCAGGCCTGTTGGGCTGCAAATCATTCAAGACGAGGAGAGCTTTCATTCGGCTGGCCGAGAAAATGGCCCATCAGTAATGAGAAATGGGCCGTACATTTTTAAAACACATCAAACCGGCAATTAGTTTCAAATATCTTATTTTTTCATTTCAAGATTTTAAATTACATTAATTTTAATGTGTGGAGAATTTGTTGGATTTTATATTGATATACATTTATTTTTAAAATCAGTTTGAATGTGAGTCAAAATTTCGGGATTAAAAACAGTTCGGACCGCACCGAAATATGCAAAATTTCGTATAATTTTTTAACCGTGGCCACAATATGGGCTGTAATGCTAACAAAAAGAATATGGGCTCCAAAAAAACCTCAAGAATTAGCAAATGGGCCGTAAATTATTAGAAATAATGGCAGATGGGTTGTATGCTGTTTTCCACAGATTTGAGGCTTTCCTAAAAAAAGGTTGACGCACAAGCACTGACTGTTGGATGTCCATCCAACGGCCGTCGTGCTTCTTCAATCTCTGATCTTCCTGCTCCAGCCGCTCAAACAAGCGCCGGCGGGACTGCCTGCTCCCTCCTCCCCGCGGCCGGCTGTGCTACCGCGCAGGCCTCACCGCCCCACCGTACTCCCATCGCTGGCCTAGCCATCCCTCTACTCACCCACACCTGCTGTTATTCTCCGACGACGGCAGACGAACCAGTAAACCCTCATACAGTCGTACTCCCCTCCGCGTGGGAAACAACTGCCGAGTCTTCCCTGCCTCCGTGTCGTCCCCTTCCTAGGCCTCGCCGTCGTCCACCGCCGTGGTGCTCCAGCGCGGCGTGGTCAATGTGGTCAACGACCGACTTCCATCAGAAGAGTACTGTGCGTGGAGACGCTGATAGCTGGGTCCACGGCCGCAGCAAGGAAGTGCCTCCTTATTACGTGCAAAATAATTATTCCTCCACCTGACGGCGGGGACCCACCGGACGGGCCACCGTATTTCACAAAAAAAACCTTTCCCCCTGACTGCTGGGACCCACCAGCTACACCTTCGCACGCAAGGAAGTGCGTCCGGGCAAAAAATAAACAAAACGATTTGCCCCCCTGACTGCTGGGACCCACCAGCTACATCTTCGCACGCAAGGAAGTGCCTGATAGTTGGGACCCACCTGGTCGAAGCGTACGTAGCGTTGTCATTCTGGTCGCGAACGTGTACGTACATATATACTGGTGGATGTAGAGGCGCGCACGTGTCGTAGTAGAGGCGCATACATGTCGTAGTAGAGGCGCGCACGTAGCATGTACACGTACGTACAGCGGCCAGGGTGCAAGAAAGAAAATACGGCCACGTATGTGTACATACGGGCGGGGTCTCGAACGCCTACTCGCGCATACGTACGGCCAGGGCTCGTGTACATGGCTGGGTCGGAACGGAGAAACAGCGTCGTCGTCGTTTTTATGGGGAGGCAACGGAATGCGTCGTGTTCATCGGGAGGCAACGGAACGCGTGGGAGCCAACCGGCTGGGTCGGAACGGAATGCGTGGTCGTGTTCATCGGGAGGGCTTGGACGGAACAGGCGATGGAAACGAGGCCTGGCGTACTGCACAACGGAGGAAACGGACCTCCTACGTTCGGAACGGGGTCCTGTTGATCGGGAGGGGTCTGGCGTACCGCAAAACGGAGAAAACGGACATCCTATGGTCGAAACGGGGGTCCTGTTGATCGGGAAGGGTGTGGCGTACCGCAAAACGGATGAAACGGACCTCCTACGGTCGAAACGGGGGTCCTGTTCATCGGGAGGGGTGTGGCGTACCGCAAAACGGACGAAACGGACCTCCCACGGTCGAAACGGGGGTCCTGTTCATCGGGAGGGGTGTGGCGTACCGCAAAACGGGACTCCATGGGATACTGTTCATCTCCACCGTCGACCTCCTCCAGCCTGCACGGGCTCCTGTTCATCCAGCCTCCACCGCGCGCTACTCCACCGGCTACTGTTCAACCACCCCTCCACGGGCACCCCTCCACCGTCTACTGTTCATCCAGCCCTCTACACCACGGGGTCCTGTTCAACCACCCCTCCACGGGCACCCCTCCATCGTCTACTATTCATCGAGCCCTCCACACCACGGGGTCCTGTTCAACCACCCCTCCACGGGCACCCCTCCACCGTCTACTGTTCATCCAGCCCTCCACCACACCACGGGGTCCTGTTCATCCAGAGGCAACGCCACCGCTCACTATTCATCCAAACCCCCCCCCCCCGCAACGCTCACTATTCATCCCAGAGGCAGCATCGATCGGCTTCAGTTAGCAGCAGTAGCGAAGGAATCGCTCGATCGGGTTCAGTTAATAGCCATCGATCAATCGCTCGGGTTCAGTAACGTGTAGCCTGCAGTGCAATTGCTCGGGTTCAGTTAGAGCCCAACGCCTCGCTTGGGTTCAGTTAGAGCCAACGCCTCGCACACACGCGCGTACGTGTACGAGAGAAACGCGCATCGCTCGGCCCCCGACCTCCCACCGTAACCGGGAACTCCCCAAAATTTTCCTCGCCCTCGCTTCTACCATGGTTTTTTCCGTCATGGACGGCCCAAGGAATGTCATGCAGCTGCGTCTCCGGCCCGCCCAGGACGAAAAGCCCATTTTCTGTCATGATTTTTTGTCATAGAAGTAGGAGCCCACCACATCTATGATGATACCGGGTTTTGTCACAATTATCGTCATAGAAGTGTCATATGTATGACAGAAAAAAATTCGTTCGGCCCAAAATGTCACGGATGTGTCTTTTTTTTGTAGTGTGTTTTCTGCATGTTTTTTACATCGCAGGAAATCAATATCAGACGGAGTCCAAATGCAACGAAACTCCACAAAGAATTTTTTTGGACCAGAAGGAACATAATGCCCCTGGCTGCACCTGGGGGTGCCCCGAGGGGGGCACAACCCACCAGGGCGCGCCCTGGTGGGTTGTGCCCACCTCGGGTGCCCCCCGGACCGCCTCTTTGCTCTATAAATACCCCAATATTCCAGAAACCCTAGGGGAGTCGATGAAATATTGATCCAGCCGCCGCAGAGTCCAGAACCACTAGATCCAATCTAGACACCATCTCGGATGGGGTTCACCACCTCCATTGGTGCCTCTCCGATGATGCGTGAGTAGTTCTTTGTAGACCTTCGGGTCCGTAGTTAGTAGCTAGATGGCTTTCTCTCTCTCGCTGAATTCTCAATACAATGGTCTCTTGGAGATCCATACGATGTAACTCTTTTTGCGGTGTGTTTGTTGGGATCCGATGAACTTTGAGTTTATGATCAGTTATATATTTTTATATCCATGAAAGTTATTTGAGTTTCTTTGATCTCTTATATGCATGATCTCTTATAGCCTCGTATTTCTTCTCCTATATTTGGGTTTTGTTTGGCCAACTTGATCTATTTATCTTGCAATGGGAAGAGGTGCTTTGTAGTGGGTTCGATCTTACGGTGCTTGATCCCAGTGACAGAAGGGGAACCGACACGTATGTATTGTTCTACTAAGGATAAAACGATGGGGTCTATCTCTACATAGATAGATCTTGTCTACATCATGTCATCGTTCTTATTGCATTACTCCGTTTTCCCATGAACTTAATACACTAGATGCATGCTAGATAGCGGTTGATGTGTGGAGTAATAGTAGTAGATGCAGGCAGGAGTCGGTCTACTAATCTTGGACGTGATGCCTATGTAATGATCATTGCCTGGATATCGTCATGATTATTTGAACTTCTATCAATTGCCCAACAGTAATTTGTTCACCCACCGTTTGCTATTTTCCTCGAGAGAAGCCACTAGTGAAACCTACGGCCCCGGGGTCTCTTTCTCACATATTTGCCTTTGTGATCTACTATTCTTTTGCATTTATTTTCAGATCTATTAAACCAAAAATACAAAATACCTTCCTGCAATTTATTCTTATTTATTTTATTTGGCGTTCGATCTATCAATCTACTACAATTTATCTCACGTCCGTTTTGCCTATCTTGAGGCGCCATACCCGGAAGGGATTGACAACCCCTTTTACACGTCGGGTTGCGAGGATTTGTTATCTGTGTGCAGGGGCTATTTACGTTGTGTTGCTTGGTTCTCCTACTGGTTTGATAACCATGGTTTCATATCTGAGGGAAATATCTACCGCCGTTGTGCTACATCATCCCTTCCTCTTTGGGGAAATACCGATGTAGCTTCAAGCGACATCAGTTTTCAGCAAGGTAATGTCTGGAAGTGCTGAAATTGTAAGTAACGGAGTAGTTTGATAGCAAGATAATTTGTAACGAGCAAGTAACGACATTAGTAACAAAAGTGCAGCAAGGTAGCCCAATCCTTTTGAGGCAAAGGACAGGCCAAAGCGGTCTCTTATGATAAGGAAAGTGTTCTTGAGGGTACACGGGATTTTCATCTAGTCACTTTCATCATGTTGGTTTAATTCGTGTTTGGTACTTTGATAATTTGATATGTGGGTGGACTGGTGCTTAGGTGCTGTTCTTACTTGAACAAACCTCCTACTTATGATTAACCCTCCACTACAGGAATCAGGCACTTTATCGTCTGCCATGGCTGATGGCAAAGGCATGCCTGGCGGATGGCTGTTAAGGCATATCTCTCTAGATGTAGTTTTGGTGATTGATGACAACATGTTTGCGGACTAATCGTGTGCTTTGAGCATTTCAGAGATTCATCATTTGGCACGAGACGATTTCTTTCCCCTCGGAGTGTCATTCAAGACGGTGTAGCTCTTTCGCTTCTTTTCTGGTGAACTAGTTTCGTAGGAGTCACCGTACTATCAAGAGGGGGTCCGTTTTGGTAAGGCTAGGGTGGAATCAACATGTACACATCCTCTTTGCACCCTCTGAGCCTTTCCGCTTCATTGGAGGTCTCTTTCCCCCTTCTTTGGGCCGAGTCTGGTCCCAGCGGTAGTACCGCGGTACCCAGCGGTAGTACCGCTTAGGGGTCACAGGCGGCAGTACCTCTCCACAGCAGTAGTACCGCCTGTGGGTCCTCAGCAATAGTACCGCTACGGTACCAGGTCCCTACCGCGTCGACTCGAGGGGTCATTTTTCGTGTCGGATTGTGCGGTACTTTGCAGCGGCAGTAGAGCGGCAGTGCCGCTCATGAGCGGTAGTACCGCCCTACCACCGCGGCAGTATCGCTCGGGTCCGTATCTCTCCTGCCCTCCGAACTCCGCGGTAGTACCGCCCAGGGGAGCGGTAGTACCGCTGTGCCCAGCGGTAGTACCGCTGCCTCCTGCGGGGCTGTTTTGGGGGGTAACAGTTGGATTGTTCCCCCCACTATATAAGGAGGTCTTCTTCCCCAAAGTTGACTTACCTCTTCCCCCAAAAGCTCCATTGTTGCTCCAAGCTCCATTTTTCACCCGATCTCTCTCCCTAGCCAATCAAACTTGTTGATTTGCTCGGGATTGGTTGAGAAGGCCCCGATCTACACTTCCACCAAGAGAAATTTGATTCCCCCCACTTATCCCTAGCGGATCTTGTTACTCTTGGGTGTTTGAGCACCCTAGACGGTTGAGGTCACCGCGGAGCCATAGTCCATTGTGGTGAAGCTTTGTGGTGTCGTTGGGAGCCTCCAATTAAGTTGTGGAGATTGCCCCAACCTTGTTTGTAAAGGTCCGGTCGCCGCCTTCAAGGACACCAATAGTGGAATCACGGCATCTCGCATTGTGTGAGGGCGTGAGGAGAATACGGTGGCCCTAGTGGCTTCTTGGGGAGCATTGTGCCTCCACACTGCTCCAACGGAGACGTACTTCCCCTCAAAAGGAAGGAACTTCGGTAACACATCCTCGTCTTCACCGGCTCCACTCTTGGTTATCTCGTCCCTTTTCTTTTGCAAGCTTACTTGTGTTAAATCCCTTGCTTTCTTGTGTGCTTGTTGTCATTGCATCATATAGGTTGCTCACTTAGTTGCATATCTAGACAACCTACTTTGATGCAAAGTTTAAATTGGTAAAGAAAAGCTAAAAATTGTTAGTTGCCTATTCACCCCCCCCTCTAGTCAACTATATCGATCCTTTCAATTGGTATCAGAGGCTCATCTCTTTATTAAGGACTTTACCGTCCGAAGAGTATGGTTGACGTTGTAGACGGTGTGGAGGAGCACTCCGGTGTGAATCCGGTCTCATCTACGGGAGATGGGGGAACCGCGGTCTCTCGTGAGGAATTTAATGTGGCGTTGGACACATTGAAAACCTCCATGACTACCGAGGTCGAAAGCATGTTTAATAAATTCTTAGAAGGGCTTAAACTTTCCAGCGCACTGTTGAAAGTAGGTGATCCCGCCAACAAGGTGACGGATGCTACCTCCGACAAAGGGGAAGCTACTAGCGAGAAAGCTTCTTCTTCTAGTGGTAAAAATGGCACCGACATCTTTGCCCATGTGGAGCCTCCACTTGTCTATGGTGGACCGCTCCCTTCCACTCATTTGAATCATGCCGGCCCGGCCCCTAAGATTGAGAAGAATGTAGATTTTGATTCTTGGGTCTATCGTTTTAAGCGTCATTTAAATCATGTGAACACTAACCTTTGGAGAATTATTGAAGAAGGTTTCTATCCGCATGACCGAAGTAACTTCACTCCTAGAGAAGTTGTGGATCATCAATTCAATGAGAATGCTCTCTTCATCATCCAAGAAGCAATCCCACCCGAAGATCTTCCTCATCTCCGGCCCTACACCGTGGCCAAAGATGCTTGGCTCCAAGTTGTTTCCCTCTATCAGGGAAGCGCAAGCATTCAACGCAACTATGAAGTGGTGCAAGATGAAGCCGACGAGTTTGCAATGAAAGAAGATGAAGAACCTCGTGAGCTTTTTCGGAGAGTAACCAAACTCGCGGTCTCTCTCCGAGATCATGGAAGTAAGGACACGGATGACAATTGGATCAAGCACAAATTCCTCAAGGCAATGATGCCCTACCACAAAGCCATGTCCTCCGTCATTCGTCAAAGGCCGGACTTCCACACCTTGTCCTCAAGTGAAGTGTTGGATGAGTTCATTGCCATGAGCATCTTGGACAAGACCGCCGACAATGCGGTTCTTCGCTCTCAAAGAGTAAAGAAGCCCAACCTTGCTCTAAAGGCCAAGGTTAGTATGGAGGAAGAGGATGAAGAGGAAGAAGAAGAGAGCAACCTCGAAGATACAAAGTATGCCTATCATGAACACATGGCTCTTGCTTCAAGGCAATTTTGGAGCAAGAAGAACACAAGGCCAAACTTCAACAAGAACAATTCAAGTGGCGCAAAGGGCAAGCAACGAGTGAGGACTTGCTTCAATTGTGGCAATGTGAGCCACTTTGTTGCGGAGTGCCCTTACGAGAAGAGGGAAGACAATGGTGGCAAGCTCATTCGAAAGGACAAGGCCAAGTCGTTCCCCAACAAGAGAAACTTCACCAAGAAGACTCCTCGCAAGGCATTGGTGGTACAAGAAGAGTACAATGAGGATGATGACGATGATGAAGATGGTGAGTCGGTTGCCATGGCCTCCGTTGCCATTGCGATGACTCCACGGATGTCTCTCTTTGACTCACCCAATGAGAACATCACCGCCAAGTGCCTCATGGCTAAAGCCACCAACAAGGTAACCCCCAACATCAAAACTACCATCATTAATCATCCTTCTTCGACGGATAGCATTGATGAACATGAGGGGACAAATGTGGAGGAAAATGAGTTTGAGACCTTTATGGGTAAACTCAAGGGTAAATCCAAGAAGCACTTCGTTGCTCTCTTGGAACAACTTGGTGAAGCCAATGACATGATCGAGGCTCACTAAGATACCATCTCTAAGATGGAGGGGCATAGTCGTGACTATGCCGATGAGATTTCGGATCTTTCCAATGCTCTTGACGAAGAGCGTGGTCTTCGTTTGGCTCTTGAGGAGTCATACAACGATGACCATGCTAAGTTAAAGAAAGATCTTGATCATGCTCTTGTTGTGTCTCGTGTGCTAAACTCCGGGAAGGCAAAGCTTGGGGTTGATCTTGCTAGACTCAAAGAGGAGTTTGACATTCTCGACAAGGCTCACAAAGTCTTGAAGGGTGTTCATGCTAGCCTCAAGGAGTCTCATGATCAACTCCAAGTGAAGCTAACTAAGGAGAAAGCCACCTTTCCTCATATGGTGTTAATTGATAATGCAAATGCTACTAACCCTTGTTGTGAGCATGTGCATCTTGTTGAGGAGAATGCTAAGTTGAAGGAGCATCTTGAGAAGGCCTTGTGTCATGCATACAAGGTGAGAAGAACCTCAACGACCTTTTGAGCAATCAAAAGGAAGTTGTGTCCAAGGAGGGGATTGGGTTCGCACCCAAGCCCAAGAACAAGAATAAGAATGACAAGACCAAACGACCTCCTCCTCTCAAGCAAACTTTTGTGAAGGAGGGAGAGGGTGCTTCCAAGGAGAAGAAGAACAATGCGAAGGGTGGCGGTGTCAAGAAGGGCAATGCCACCCCTTCCAACAAAGCCGGCGACTTTAATCCTTCTTATGTGCTATGCCATGCTAGTGATGGGCATGTTTATGCCAAATTTGTTGGTTCTCCTCATGAGTATATTGAATGGTCTATTTGGGTTCCTAAGACCCTTGTTACTAACATCAAAGGACCCATTACAAAATGGGTACCTAAAACCAAGCATTGATCTCTTGTAGGTGTTTGCTTCCGGTGGGGGATCATGGTTGCTTGATAGTGGAGCTACAAATCATATGACCAGAAGCAAGGACTTGGTGGTGGACGTGCACAAGATTCCATCTATGCCCACCAATGTCGAGTGGGGTGATGTCTCGTCTTCTAAGGTATTGGGACTCGGCAAAGTAGTCATTTCTCATGATCTCATGATCGAGAAAGTCATGCTTGTTGAGTCCCTTGCATACAATTTACTTTCCGTTCGTCAACTCGCAATCATGGGTTTTGCCACCTTCTTTGATATTGATACCATGGCCCTCTTGTGAAGCAAGACTCTTAAAGTAGCCTTTGTTGGGCATGTCGAGAACGGTCTCTATGTGATTAACTTTTTGGAGCGACCCACTAAGACCGCGACATGCCTAATGGCTAAAGTTGACGTGGGATGGCTTTGGCATCGTCGTTTAGCCCATGTCAATATGAGATCTTTGCAAAGTATTCTCAAGGGGGACCATGTCCGTGGACTAACAAACGTTAGTTTTGCTAAAGATCGTGCTTGTAGTGCTTGTATCGAAGGAAAGCTTCATGAGAAGGCTCACCCTCCCACGACTCTCATTTACTCGAAGAGGCCTTTGGAGCTCCTCCATTTGGATCTCTTTGGGCCTCCATCCTTTGATAGTCTTGGGGGTAGAAAATATTGCTTGGTGATTGTGGATGACTATTCAAGATACACTTGGGTGTATTTCTTCAATAGGAAGAGTGAGACCCAACAAACCATCATTGACTTTGCAAATGAAGCCCAACGTCAACACAATGCAAAGATCTTGACAATAAGAAGTGACAACGGCACCGAGTTCAAGAACTACACCTTGGATGAGTTTCTTAGTGATGAGGGGATCAAGCATCAATATTCCGCACCTTACACCCCTCAACAAAACGGTGTTGTGGAGAGGAAGAACCGGACGTTGATGGATGCCGCAAGGACCATGATGGCGGAGTTCAAGTCTCCATACAACTTTTGGGCCGAAGCCATCAACATCGCGTGTCATGCATCCAATCGGCTCTATCTCCGCAAGGGCTTGAACAAGACTCCATATGAGATACTCACCGGTAACAAGCCCAACCTCAAGTACTTTTGGGTGTTTGGGTGTAAGTGTTTCATTCTCAAGAAAGGTGTTCGGTTGTCTAAATTTGAGGCTAGAGCTTATGAGGGCATATTTGTTGGTTATGCTACAAACTCTCATGCTTACCGTGTCCTTAATAAATCCACGGGACTTATTGAGGAGACGTGTAACGTGGAGTTTGATGAGAATAACGGCTCCCAAGTGGAGCAAAGTGGCACTTGTGATGTAGGTGATGAAATTCCTCCTCAAGCCATAAGAAGAATGGGTGTTGGTTTTATCCTACCCATTGAGGAACCCCTTGTGGCCGAAGGAGAAGGACAATGCTCCATCAAGTGGAGCCATCACCAACCCAAGGCCCACACGCTTCCGAAGAACAAAGTGAAGGCGCTCAACCTCATGAACAAGACCAAGGGAAAGATCATCCTCAAGACGGTGGTGACACACCAAGTGATGCCCAAGGTCAAGTTCTCTCCTCCGAGCAAGTTCAAGATCAAGAACAAGCTCAAGACGGCGCTCAAGATGATCAAGTGACCGCTCCCCAACTCACCACCGAGGAGGAATTGGAGCGTTGTGCCGCCAAGATTGCTTCCAAGCTCTCCACCAAGGGTCATCTCATGAAGAATGTGCTTGGAAGCATTCAAAAGGGGGTAAGCACTCGTAGACAATTGGCAAACTATTGTGAACATCACGCGTTTGTCTCTTGTGTGGAACCCCAAAAGGTATATGAAGCACTTGAAGATCCGGATTGGCTCAATGCCATGCATGAAGAACTCAACAACTTCGAGTACAACAAGGTGTGGAGATTAGTGCCAAGGCCAATGGGGAACCACAATGTCATTGGAACCAAGTGGATATTCAAGAACAAGCAAGATGCTCATGGGACCATCATCCGCAACAAGGCACGATTGGTGGCACAAGGCTACTCCCAAGTTGAGGGTATCGACTACGGTGAAACCTTTGCTCCCGTTGCTCGCCTTGAATCTATTCGTTTGTTGATTGCTTATGCTTCTCATCACAACTTTAAGTTGCAACAAATGGATGTGAAGAGTGCTTTTCTTAATGGTCCTATTAAAGAGTTGGTTTATGTCAAGCAACCCCCCGGGTTCGAGGATCCCTACTTTCCCGATCATGTGTATCAACTCGATTAGGCACTCTATGGCCTTAAGCAAGCCCCACGTGCGTGGTATGACCATCTTACCGAGTTGTTACAAGATCGTGGGTTTGAAGTTGGGCTAATCGACCCCACTCTTATTACTAAGAAGGTCAAAGGGGAGTTGTTTGTGTGCCAACTATATGTTGATGACATTATCTTTGGTTCCCCTAACAAAGCTTTCAATGAGGAATTTGCCGCACTCATGACCTCAAAGTTCAAGATGTCTTCCATGGGAGAGTTGAAGTTCTTTCTCGGTTTCGAAGTAAAGCAAAGAAGAGAAGGAACCTTCATCAACCAAGCCAAATACACTCAAGACATGCTCAAGAGATTCAAGCTAAGTGATGTCAAGCCGGCGTCCACTCCAATGCCCACCAAGTGCCAACTTGACATCGATCCCAATGGTAAAGCGGTGGATCAAAAGGTATATCGCTCCATGATTGGTTCCTTACTTTACCTTTGTGCATCTAGACCGGATATCATGTTGAGTGTGGGAATTTGTGCATGTTTTCAAGCCGCACCTAAGGAAAGCCACTTTGTGGCGGTCAAGCGAATCTTTCGATATTTGGCTCATACCCCAAACTTTGGCTTATGGTACCCAAGAGGATCAAACTTCAAGCTTGTAGGGTATTCGGACTCCGATTGGGCGGGAGACAAAGTGGATAGGAAGTCCACTTCCGGAGGGTGCCAATTCCTTGGTTGCTCTTTGGTAAGTTGGTCTTCTAAAAAGCAAAGTTGTGTGTCTCTCTCGTCCACCGAAGCGGAGTATGTGGCGGCCGGCAGTTGTTGTGCACAACTCTTATGGATGAGGCAAACTTTAAAGGATTACGGTGTCATTTGTGACAAAGTGCCTCTTTGGTGTGACAATGAAAGTGCCATCAAGATTTCTCTCAACCCGGTGCAACACTTCAAGACGAAGCATATTGAGATTCGGTATCACTTCATCCGGGATCATATTAGGCGAGGGGAGATTGAGCTCAACTATGTCAACACTCATGATAACCTTGCAGATATTTTCACGAAGCCGTTGGATGAAGCAAGATTTCGCGAGTTAAGGCACGAGCTAAATATCATTGATTCGAGCAATGTTGCTTGAACACTTGCACTCCCCACCATACTCAACTTGTTATTTTGTTTAGGTGTAGGCATGGACATAGGGGGAGTGTTGTTCTCTTAATGAACTCTCCCTCCCCTTATTACGCATAAATTGATCAACTCTTTCACATTAGCCATTTTTGATGGTACTTGTGCTTCAAAGACGAGTTTTGGTCATGGGCCCAAGGATAATTCTTTGCGGTGCCATACCAATTGACTCAAACATAGGTGGCCTCGGCCACCGCCCTCTCTTGAAGAGGTGTGTGTTTCTTGTCCTCTCGCTGGTGTTTTTGTTGCTCTGTGTTTGCTCTCTCTTCTTGCCGCTTGTTTTTCCTTTCTTTTTGAGCTAAGCCTTTTGTGTCTAGTCTTTGGGGTCTTGGCTGGGCGGTACTACCGCTGGTGGTGCGCGGTACTACCGCTTATGTTGACAAGCGGTACTACCGCCCACCCGAGCGGTACTACCGCTGGGGGCGGGACCAGGGGGTTATGTCGGGGCAGGGGAGGTTTCTCCTCCCCCATACCCATTAGCACCGCCCCCTCGTCCCTCTTCCTCTCTCCAGCATCGCCTCGCCGCGGGAGGGCTTCGGCGGGCCGCCGTCTCCGGGCCATCCCTCTTCATTCCCTTTGGTGGAGTCGATCCCCACCTCGTCCTCTTGCCATGGATGTCGGTATTGCCCTCGTTCCTTCTCTCTTTTTGTCTAGTTCTCAGATCTAGCGTTTTGGGGCAATAGTGGTTGCATCTCTTGATTTTTGGCTAAATCTCGGCTTGAGTAGTTTGGAGAAGGCGTCTAGACTGTGTGGATTAAGTTTTGGTAGGAGTATTTTTGAATTTGGCAGTCCGGTAGTGCCGGATCTGGCCACGGCAGTAGGAACCGCCGGTTCCCAGTCCTGAGCGGTACTACCGCACCCGCTTGCGCGGTACTGCCGCCTATGGCCAGTGGTACTACCGCTGCCTGCCAGATTCCATCATTTTTCTACCACTATTTTGATCCATGTTGTTGTGTTTGGAAGCTTACGATCTTTCTTTCGTGTTGGTTCTTCTGTTCGTGTGTTTGGTTCCAGGTGATGAACATCCTGAGCAGCAAGTCCGCCGTGTCAACCCCGGACGTGCAACTTCTAAGCGCTACCGCACCTCAGAGTCAGTAGGTGCCTCCTCAAGTGCGGCACCTCCGCCTCAGCTCCAGAAGAAACCTGCCAACAGGCCGAAGCCAAGGGGCAAGACTGTGACTGAGTTGTCTGCCAAGGAGTTCTGGGAAAGGCGTCGCCGCAACCCCTATGCGGAAGACCAAGAACCCAATTTGGTCAACCGCCCGTTCTGGAACCGCTTTCAGTTTGCCATCTACTTTGATGTGATCTAGGCCAAGAAGAATCTCTATGTTGATGTTCGCTCCATCGACACGGATGCCATGGAAAAGGACCCTGAATACTTTGGTGAAGCTCTTCAGATGTGTGCTCAGCTAAACATTCTCAGAATCATGCAGTTCAACAAGGACTTTGATGCAGATTTGGTGGCTCAATTCTATGCCACTGTCCATCTTAGCACTGATGAAGAAAGGACTCTGACCTGGATGACAAATGGCAAGTTATTGTCTGTCAAGTGGAAGGCCTTCATGGAGTTACTTGAGGTGGAAGATCGCGGGCTTGAGACTCCTATCGGCTTTCGCCCTCACCGCAACGTCAACTTCACTCACAAGCAAGCCCTCTGGCCCTACTGCACTGTGAAGGTTCACCCTGTGACTAAGAAGGAAACCTATGAGTTGTCTACCTACCTGGACATCCTTCATCGTGTGCTTTATGGTGTGCTTTATGGTGTCGTCGTTTTCTTTGTTGTGTCGTTGTGTTTTCTCGCCATTTGCCTTGTTTGGTTGTGTGCCAGTGAGACCTAAGTTTCAGATATATGGTGTAAGACATATGCTACCTTATCTTTATCTATGTCTTTCTAGTACTTTGGTATCTCTTGAGTTGCTTGTCTATCCTGTTATATTACCTGCTCTCATGTATCCTATGCTTAGGTTGTTGGACTATAAAATATAGGGGGAGTGTTGATCCTAATGTGTGTGTCCTACATTCCAAAGGCACTACTAACTAGGTGCACACATTCAGGGGGAGCCCGTCTATATTTTGTAGTTCTAAGTATCTTTACTTTCATGATATATCCATGTGCAAATCCCTGGTTGTCATCAATCCACCAAAAAGGCGGAGGTTGTTAAGGCATATCTCTCTAGATGTAGTTTTGGTGATTGATGAAAACATGTTTGCAGACTAATCGTGTGCTTTGAGCATTTCAGAGATTCATCATTTGGCATGAGACGATTTCTTTCCCCTCGGAGTGTCATTCAAGACGGTGTAGCTCTTTCGCTTCTTTTCTGGTGAACTAGTTTCGTAGGAGTCACCGTACTATCAAGAGGGGGTCCGTTTTGGTAAGGCTAGGGTGGAATCAACACGTACACATCCTCTTTGCACCCTCTGAGCCTTTCCGCTTCATTGGAGGTCTCTTTCCCCCTTCTTTGGGCCGAGTCTGGTCCCAGCGGTAGTACCGCGGTACCCAGCGGTAGTACCGCTTAGGGGTCACAGGCGGCAGTACCGCTCCACAGCGGTAGTACCGCCGGTGGGTCCTCAACAGTAGTACCGCCGTGGTACCAGGTCCCTACCGCGTCGACTCAAGGGGTCATTTTTCGTGTCGGATTGTGCGGTACTTTGCAGCGGCAGTAGAGCGGCAGTGCCGCTCATGAGCGGTAGTACCGCCCTACCACCGCGGCAGTACCGCTCGGGTCCGTATCTCTCCTGCCCTCCGAACTCCGTGGTAGTACCGCCCAGGGGAGCGGTAGTACCGCTGTGCCCAGTGGTAGTACCGCTGCCTCCTGCGGTAGTACCGCTCCTGCGGGGCTGTTTTGGGGGGTAACGGTTGGATTGTTCCCCCCACTATATAAGGAGGTCTTCTTCCCCAAAGTTGACTTACCTCTTCCCCCAAAAGCTCCATTGTTGCTCCAAGCTCCATTTTTCGCCCGATCTCTCTCCCTAGCCAATCAAACTTGTTGATTTGCTCGGGATTGGTTGAGAAGGCCCCGATCTACACTTCCACCAAGAGAAATTTGATTCCCCCCACTTATCCCTAGCGGATCTTGTTACTCTTGGGTGCTTGAGCACCCTAGACGGTTGAGGTCACCGCGGAGCCATAGTCCATTGTGGTGAAGCTTTGTGGTGTCATTGGGAGCCTCCAATTAAGTTGTGGAGATTGCCCCAACCTTGTTTGTAAAGGTCCGGTCGCCGCCTTCAAGGGCACCAATAGTGGAATCACGGCATCTCGCATTGTGTGAGGGCGTGAGGAGAATACGGTGGCCCTAGTGGCTTCTTGGGGAGCATTGTGCCTCCACACCGCTCCAACGGAGACGTACGTCCCCTCAAAAGAAAGGAACTTCGGTAACACATCCTCGTCTTCACCGGCTCCACTCTTGGTTATCTCGTCCCTTTACTTTCGCAAGCATACTTGTGTTAAATCCCTTGCTTGCTTGTGTGCTTGTTGTCATTGCATCATATAGGTTGCTCACTTAGTTGCATATCTAGACAACCTACTTTGATGCAAAGTTTAAATTGGTAAAGAAAAGCTAAAAATTGTTAGTTGCCTATTCACCCCCCCCCCTCTAGTCAACTATATCGATCCTTTCAATGGCAAAGGCCTTTGCCGTCAGCCAGCAGACGACAACAGGTCTGGCCGAATAAGCTACGACAAAGGGCACTTTGCCGTCTGCTGGCTGACGGCAAAGATGAAATGGTATTTGTCGTCCGCCAGCGGACGACAAAGATGCCCTTCCCTTTGCCGTCTGCCAAACGCAACCTTTGCCGCCAGCCTCGTAAAATCACAGACGCAAAAGAACTTAGTAAATATTAAAAAAACGTCCGGTGAGCAGTCTGTCTGGCGTCGTGCATTCGGCATGTCTGGCGCCCGGTGAGCAGTACTCCAACAATACAAGCCAACGAGGAACGAACGGACGACGATAAACACTACAGTACCATCAACACTTGTTCCAAGAATCGATGAATGAATTTCACAATACAGGAGCCATAAACACTGCAGTATACATGAACAGATTACATGAGATTTGATTTAACGAGGAGCTCCATCCGCCCGCGGCTGCGCCGGAGCTCACCACGCTCATCCGGGCGCTGGATCCGGTCGCGACCCCGCCCTTCGATGAGGGCCAGCACCCAGCACCCTTCGTTGCGGGCAGAGCTGCCGCAGGCCGCCGCTGCTCGAGGCGGGAGGTGGTGCGGCATCGTGGTATGGGGCCGGCGGGGGCAAACGGGACGGGGCCGGGCACGACGGCATCGGGGGCGAAGAGAAAAGGGGCCGGCGACGGCGGGCGAGGTGGTGGCCGGAAGGGGGCGACGGGGGCCGGGGCCAGCGGCCGGCTGGGCGACGGGAGATGGGGAGCGGGGGCGACGGGGGACGGGACAGGGCCCGGTGCCGCCAGGGGCGAAGATGGAATGGGGCGGCAGGCGAGGTGTGGTGGGCGGTGGGCGACGCCGGGGCCTGCGGGCTAGGTGGTGGCGAGCGCCGGTGATCTGGGTCTAGAGCAGAGGCGTACGAGAGAGAAGGGAGACCGGTCATGGTGGGGGTGGCTCTCAGGAGGATAAGGGAGAGAGAGTGGGTGGTGGGGGCGTGGGATGGGCCACATCAGTTTTGCGTTGTGGAGATGCATGTGTGGAGCAGATCGTGCCATGTCATCGATCCGTGTGATTGATCCGTGTGGTGTGCTTTCTCTTTGCCGTCTGCTAGCTGATGGCAAAGATTCTTTGCCGTCCGCTAGCAGAAGGCAAAGAAAGTGGCCGTTAGGTCGTTCTCCGCCACCCACCCTCTTTGTCGTCTGCTAGCAGACGACAAAGAGTTGGTTGATGGCAAAGCCTACCTTTGTCGTCCGTTCCCTCTTTGTCGTTCGCCTTCTGGTGGCTGATGGCAAAGCCTACCTTTGCCGTCCGCTAGCGGACGACAAAGAGTGGGCAGACGGCAAATCTGGTGATTCCAGTAGTGCTCCCGCAAGCATCCGCAACTACGAGAAAGTACTAAGAATAAATTCTAACCATAGCATTAAACTTTTGGATCCAATCGGTCCCTTACAGAATAGCGCATAAACTGGGGTTTAGGCTTCTGTCACTCTCGCAACGCATCATCTAATTGCTACTCCACAATGCATTCCCTTAGGCCCAAATATGGTGAAGTGTCATGTAGTCGACGTTCACATGACACCACTAAGGGAATCACAACATACATACTATCAAAATATCGAACACATATCAAGTTCACATGATTACTTGCAACATGATTTCTTCCGTGACCTCAAGAACAAAGTAAGTACTCACAAATGATAATCATGCTCATGATCAGAGGAGTATTAAATAGCATATTGGATCTGAACATATAATCTTCCACCAAATAAACCATATAGTAATCAACTACAAGATGTAATCAACACTACTAGTCACCCACAAGCACCAATCTATAGTTCCGGTAACAAGATTGAACACAAGAGATGGACTAGGGTTTGAGATGAGATGGTGCTGTTGAAGATGTTGATGGAGATTGCCCTCCCCAAGATGGGAGAGTTGTTGGTGATGATGATGACGATGATTTCCCCCTCTGGGAGGGAAGTTCCCCCGACGGAATCGCTCCGCCGGAGGGCAAAAGTGCTCCTGCCCAAGTTCCGCCTCGAGACGGCGGTGCTCTGTCCCGAAAGTCTTCTCTTCATTTTTTTTCTAGGTCAAAAGGACCTATATACCAGAAGATGGGCACCGGAGGTGGGCCTGGGTGAGCACAACCCACCAGGGCGCGCCTGGGCTCCCTGGCGTGCCTAGGTGGGTTGTGCCCACCTGGTGGGCACCCTCTGGTGATTATTGGCTCCAATATTCCTCAAATATTCCATAAAAAACTCCGTGAAGTTTCAGCTCATTTGGAGTTGTGCAGAATAGGTAGCCTGACGTAGCTTTTCCAGGTCCAGATTTCCAGCTGCCGGAATTCTCCCTCTTTGTGTATACCTTGCATATTGTGAGAGAAAAGGCATTAGAATTACTCAAAAAAGCATTATTATGGATAAAAACATCTTAAATAACAGTAAGAAAACATGATGCAAAATGGACGTATCAAGCGCTACTGCTAACTAGGTATAGCAGTAGCGCTGGGAAACCAGTGATACTGCTACCAGTTAGCTGTAGCGTCTTACTGGTAGCGCTTGTACAAGCGCTACTAGTAGCTCTAAAACCAGCGCTACTACTAGGGTTTTCCCTAGTAGTGATGTCAGCCAGGCATCCACCGTGTAGGGTATGTGTAGCAGGCAACATGCCGGGATGTAGAGACGCTCAACGGAGCCCTGGTGGGAGAAGACGATGGCTTTGTGGACTTCAAAATCATGAACGACAGATAGCTGACGACAATCAAGATTAAGAGGTGTGGCGTGCCATAGAGGGCGCCACCGAGATGCGAGGACCTATGTGTGGCAGCCATCCTTGGTGGGGAGAAGGGAGATGATTTCCCCACGGTTGCCGTCCAGGAGATCGTTGATGCCCCCCATCCCCGAGATTCTATGGGTTCCTCAGATCCAGGGGGACTGTGGCCGCTTCTGCCCACGTTCCCTGGTGTAGGATCTACAACCGGCGGCGCCGCTGGCCGGAGCCTCATCTGCGAACATACCAATCTGGAAAAAATGGCACAAACATATATGTAGGACATTCAAAATCAATTTTTAAGATCTGGAAGGAAACAAATAGCACAAACATATATGTAGGACATTCAAAATCAATTCACAAGATCTGGCTACGAGTTATTAGCACGAACACTAACTGTCGTGGTTTTGTCACGCTAATGAGGTGCCGGACTTTGTCCAGTCCCTCGGCGTTGACGACCCCCGGTGCGTGCAAGGCTCGCAGCGGACCCGCCGGGCGAGGCTTCTTCTTCCCCTTCCCCTTATCGGCCATCGGGATGACTTCGCCCGGGGCCATGGAGGCTAGTGAGAGATCCACTGTGAGCTCGAAGGGAGCAGTCGTAAGAAGGCGCACCCAGCTTCTGCAGGACGGGATGAGACCAGGGAGGAAGACAGAGAAACAGAGAGAATATGCCGCAACACCTGTTCCTCGCTTTATGGCCAAGGCAGATGGGGCGGCAACTGCAGACCAATCGAGGAGCGGTGCCCAAGTACTCCCAATTCCCGAGGTCGAGCTATGTAGAGCGGTAACCGATCGGGCGTCCCCACGATTCGGCAACCCGAGCCACCACCGTGCTAGATGCGGCAGAAGCAAGGATGTGGGGGCAGAACCCCACCAACCAGAATAGGTCGCCACGCCTCAAGCCCCGACGGCCAAAGGCCACATCCACCTTTTGTGCGCCCCCATGGGGCACAACCGAAGCATGGGCCCGAGGGGCTATTGTCGGTCCAGTGGGAAATGGTGTACCCAGGGCCGGCAGACCAAGGCCTTGACGGTGTCACCCGGCAAAAAACCCCGCGCTGAATGACCCAGCTGCAAGCTCTGCTGCCCAACCCTACACGGGGTCCTCAAAAAATGTTGCCATGGGGCAGTAAACCCGGCTATGGCTTCCCGAGATCGACCCGGGAAGTCCTCTTGCCTCGCGCGGCTCCGCCGAAGAAGGAGGTGAGAGATGGTCTGACAAGGGCATTTAATGCAAGCCACACCCCTACGGTGGAGCTAAATTTTTTAAAATAATACATTTTTTTTATTAAATTACACAAATATTATGCCGAAAAAATATTTTTCACAAATAATACACCGTCGGCCCGCAGCGGGCCGACTGGACCTAATCGGCCCACAGCAGGCCGATCGGCTTGCTGCTGGCCGACTGCTGGCCCGCCTGGCACGCGTCGGCCTCGGATTGGGCTGGCCACGTCGCGAGGGGGAGGGAGGGAGCTGTCGGCGCGGGCGTGCCCCTGTCGGCCTACCGCGGGCCGATCGGCCAGCTGCTGGCTGACAGGGTGCGGCCCACCTCGCGCGCGGCTGGCCGGCTCCCTGCGGCCTTATCCTCCCCTTCCTCCCTTCTTCTTCTGTTCTTCTTCTGTTCTTACCTTCTCCTCTCTCTACACAAAAATGCCAACAATTTATACACCTAAATGAGCAAGTTTTTCGCGATTTTGGCACCGTGAATGGATTCAACTCAGTTAGGGCAGCCAAAAGAGGTCTCGATCTACTGATGGGGTAGCTCGTGGTGGTCGTGGTGAGCATTTTGGTGGAGGTGGTGGTGGTGAAGTTGGGGCAGTATGGTGGAGGTGAAGCTGTCGTTCGTCGTTCTTCGTTGGAGGCGGAGCACCGGCAGTTTGGTGGCCGCCGTTCGTCGTTCTTCGTTCGCACACACGCTTCAAGGGTATATTTCAGCAAACATTTTATTTTTCGTAGGTTCTCCGGTAGCATTTGTTAATATGTTTCGATGTGAAATAAATTAGGTGTGCGATTATTGTTATTTGCCCCGGTAGTATACGTAAATATATTTAGATGTCAACTAATTAGTTGTGTAAAAATGTGTAGTTGCTCCGGTAATATTCCATACTATATGTGGATGTCAAGTATTTAGGAGTGTCAGTATTTGTAGTAGTTCCGAAAAAAGGTCCGTAATATAGGCAGTCCAGTCAAATATATTAATCTGTCAATATTTGTAGTTGCTACGGCAAATATTCGTAATATACTTGTAGGTGTGTGAATTGTATTAGTTGCTCCGTTAATATTCTGTAATATATAGCTAGGTAATATATAGACATGTCTAATATTTGTTAGTGGGGATATTAAGTTGTTGCTTAATACTTCTATTTCGTTGTTGAAAAAAAAGGTGAGTCGAGATGTCCGATGTAGTGAAGTTCAGATTTTACTACGGTCCTGGTACTATCCAAACAACTGAGATGGGAGCAGATCTGAGTGAATTTACTCACATAGAGGTGCCAATGAGCACACCACAAACATGGTCTGTCAGTTAGTTGAAATAATGGATTGCGGCAAGTTTAGGTCTTGATACTGAAACACACACCGTCGATGTTCATGCATTGTGGACACGGTCAAGTTCAATAATTTACTTTTATTTGAGGCCAATAGAGGGAGACTCCGATTGGGTGCGGTGGTTACAAGGTTGTGAACGATGGGGATGCATTCCTGTTGCTTTAGTGCTTCCCGTCGTGAAGGAGGTCACTGCACATGAAGGCGAGGGTGGCTACGATCCTGGTCATAGCAGTGTAGGGAGGCAGTTATCTATGTCAAATGCTGGAGATGATGGTTACGAACATGGATAGAGCAGTCAGGTAGAAGGAGGAAATGCTTATGGTTATGAATCAGGGCAGAGTAGTCAGGTACAAGGAGGAAATGCCGATGGTGATTACAATGGCGAGGTGGACGCTGACGAGGTAGATGGGCACATGCAGGACCAGATGGAAGAAGAAGACACCGATGTTGAAAGGGGTCATGCCGATGATTCTGACGAGTCAGATGAAGAAGAAAATGCAGAGGAGGTCCCGAATCCTGCATCGTGGAATCATGACTTCTCATCTGCAATGACCGTGAATGATGGACATGATTCAGCCTGGCAATATCACCAGAACAATATTGCGATGGGTGCTATGTATCCGAACAAGCAAGCCCTGAAGGATGCAATAATTAATTGGGCAATGTCCACGCAAAGGGTTTTCACAGCTCAGGTGTCCAGTCAGAAATTCTTGACAATGGTATGCAAGAACGCAGATTGTCCCGCCAGGGTGCACGGTTTTCTCCCTAAGTATGGCACAAGTTGGGTGATAAGTGACTTAGTTAATCACACTTGTCTTATTCCCTGCATCCCTCAAGATCATGCCAACCTTTCATCCACGCTTATTGCTCGGTTGTTTTACGATGAGATAGTGCAGGGCAAAGCTATGGAAGTGAAGGCAGTCCAGACAAAAGTCTTCGCCA
Source organism: Triticum aestivum (assembly GCF_018294505.1). Lineage (NCBI taxonomy): Eukaryota > Viridiplantae > Streptophyta > Magnoliopsida > Poales > Poaceae > Triticum > Triticum aestivum. The sequence continues at coordinate 140,935,055 of NC_057811.1, forward strand.
GGTTCAAGTACAGAATTTCTTATGGCAAGGCTTGGAGGGCTAAGCATGCGGCGCTTGAGAGGAGATTTGGTTCTTATTTTGATGCATATGACTCTGTTGTCCACCTCCTCCACACCCTGCAGCAGCGGAATCCAGGCACCTATATCGATATCCAAGACATGTTCATGCCAGAGTTCCCAACTGTGAGGGTGTTGCATCGTCTCTTCTTCTCTTTCGGTGTATGCATCGAAGCTTTCAGGCATTGCCGACCGGTGATATGTGTTGACGGTACTTTTCTCACAGGCAAGTACAAGGGTCAGATCCTGACAGCCATAGGTCAAGACGGCCAAAATCAAGTCATCCCACTGGCATTTGCTTTTGTGGAGAGTGAGAACATTGAAAGTTGGACATGGTTCTTCAGGCAATTGAAAATATCAGTTGTGAAGGAGAAGCCCAATGTGTGCATCCTTCATGACAGGCATGCAAGTATACTCAGTGCGATAAGGACACTGACAAACCCAGGCCCTGAGGAACAAGTTCCATGGCAGGACTTGCAGAGCCGTTCGTGCATGCGCCATCTGGGGGCTAATTTCTTCTCGCAGTTTAGAAATAAGAACCTGATGAATCTGTCCAAAAAACTCTGCAAGCAGAACCAGTTATGGAAGTACAATTTGATACGCGACAGACTTAATGTGTGCACGCAGAGACACGTGAGGGACAGGAAAGCTACAAGAGATGCAGCGGTGAGGGCACATGTTGAAGCAGTAGCTGCACAGTTGGCAACAGGAACAACGGCCGTGGAGGAGGATCCTGTTGGGCTATGAGCATGAGCCTCTGGAGAGGTGGTCTTTGCTACATGACACACATGGAGCAAGGTACGGTGTCATGACAACGAACCTCGCGGAAACATACAACTTTGTCCTCAGAGGAAACCGAGCATTGCCACTTACAGCCATCGTTGAGGGTATTTTCTATGGCACCGTCAAGTATTTCAGAGATAGACGTCAAAAAGCAGAGCAGCATATCTTAAACAACCCAAATACACGATACTATGAAAGAGTCACGAAGTACATGGACAACAAGATGCAAAAAGCTAGGTCACACACTGTAGTCGCCATCGGTAATCAAGAAAGAAGGTTTGAGGTCCTCTTAGCCAACAACAAATTCGGATGTGCAAATGAGTTGAGGACGCATAAGGTAAAAATTGGTAATGAAGCCTGGCCAACGTGTGAGTGCACATGCAACAAACCGAAATTGCTTCACCTACCTTGCTCACATGTACTTGCTGCTTGCGGGCAGCTTGGAATGGACGCAATATCGTTTGTGTCTCCATTTTTTCTGAAAGAGTCTGTCCTCAATACCTGGACAGGTGAGCTGATGGGTTTTCGATCAATGGGTAATTTCAACAGCGTCAACCCCGCTGAAAGGCGTTACATTCCAAACCCAGAGCATATGCGTACAAGTAGGGCAGACGGCAGTGTCAGCGCATCCAGAATGATATGGATGAATCTGAAGCAGGAGGTCCGACTAGGCAATGCATTCTATGCAATGAATTTGGCCATAGGGACACTAATTGTCCCACTTTCGTCATTGGGCGTGGACGAGGCAACAGGGGAAGAAGAGGAGGTAGAGGCAGTAGAGGAGTAAGGGCGAGAGGAAGAAGCTAAGCTAGCAGTAGTATGTTCTGAATTTGTATTAAGTGTGGCACTATGTTCTGAATTTTTATTAAGTGTGGCACTATGTTCTGAATTTGTATTAAGTGTGGCACTATGTTCTAAATTTTTATTAAGTGTGGCACTATGTTCTGAATTTTTATTAAGTGTGGCACTATGTTCTGAATTTGTATTAAGTGTGACACTATGTTCTGAATTTTTATTAAGTGTGACACTATGTTCTGAATTTGTATGCATGCGGCGCTTGAGAGGAGATTTGTATTAAGTGTGACACTATGTTCTGAATTTTTTATGTGCAGGAATGTCGGGATTGTGGTTGCTGAATGGGGACATTGATAGGGGTCATCGTGCTGCGATATGGTATGAGCGCAAGCTTGAGCCTCTGGTCACTCGCACTCCTAAGGAAAACTGGATGATACACCCAGGATGGCTTCAGCGGTACGTGCTTTATTAATTTGCACACTGACATGCATATTAATGGGAGACACTAACTGAAATGTTCTCTGATGAAGGTTGAAATGGGCCGGCCTTTTACCTTTCGCGCGTCTGGTAGAGTCTATCCCGGGTGAGAAACGCCTCGCCATCGACGGGTCCTTGCTGAGCTGCTTAGTGGACCGTTGGAGGCCAGAGACCCACACGTTTCACTTCAGATGGGGAGAGATGGCTCCTACTCTCGAGGATGTGTCACTTTTGCTCGGACTACCGTTGGCAGGTCATGCCGTAGGACCGTTGGACGCACCGGCTGGTTGGGAGCGAGCTCTTACACAACGTTTTCATGGTGTATTTCCGGATGCTCCAGATCCGGTATGGGAGCATCACGGACCTAAGTACGAGTGGTTGCTCAATTTCCGGGTAATTTCCCCTATCTCTTATCTTCAAGTTATCGTGCATACGGTTTTACAGAAAATAATTGCGGCTTACTAAAACTTTCTATTTGCTTAATGCAGATTCAGAACTTCCGGGCGCCGTTGACTGCGGAACAGATCACTCGGAGCCTGGAGGCCTACTTAATGTGGCTTTTCGGCAAGGTGATGTTCACAGAGAACCATGTCACCACTATTAGCGCGCTCTACATCCCTATGGCACTCGAGATAGCGAGCGCTCAGACGGCTGATCAGATCAGACAGAGGAGTTGGGGTTCGGCGGTCTTGGCGGCTACATACCGAGGTATGTGCAACGGTTGCCAGCTTACATCGAGAAAGCCAGCCCTTCTTGGATGCCCTCTATTCCTACAGCTGTGGTCGTGGGAGAGGTTCTCTATATGGCGACCAGATGTACGTGTTCGTGAGCCTATAGACGCCATGTTTGATGTTGACGGCATCGACATGCCTACTTTCGGTCTGTGTTGGACACGTCGCGAGGTATGCACCGTGTTGTAGTTTAATGCAACTTTTTTCTGCACAAGAGATAGTTCGATGCTAGCGGCTACTAACTTTTGTTTTCTGCAGAGACGCTTTGCTAGTGATCAGACCAGGAAGGCATACACAGCATTGAACGAGCAGTTCGATGCATACACCGGGGTCACCTGGCAGCCCTACACGGAAGCAGCCATACAAGCGAGATACCCTGGTGGTATGTCTGTGCTATGCACAAGGGACCGAGATTACTGGATGACAAAATCAAAAATCATCTTTGATGTCTTCGTCGAGGAGATGGCACAACAGAGGGTTATGAGGCAATTTGGTCTTCTGCAGTTGGAGCTGCCTCCCCCTATAGAGAACCCGGTGCCAGCACACATCCACAGGTATTAACCAGTTTTCAATGTTGCATTATCTTTCATAGTACTCCATTCGAAGCTTTAGGTAATTGTTGAACACACACCATAATTTTAGGACGACAAGGAAGGGCACAACCAGGACAACTGCTGACTGGCTAGTTAGACTAGAGCCGTATGTTATAGAATGGGAGACAGCAAACACACATCTATGGCACGAGAATCACGATTTTGATCTGTATGAATTCAATCTCTATTTGCGGCGCTACATGACCGGAACACGGTTACGCATCGTTGAGCATTCCCACCCAGAGGAGATACCGGATCCTACTCCGTCGGATATGTACCCGAGCTATGACACTTTGGGCTCTAGGCAGTACGCGGTAAGATTTATTTTCTTTAAGTAATGTTGTCACATACTTTGACGTGCAAGAGACAGACATTATTAATCGTCATGGAAATTTGCAGGCTACCTTGACACACGAACTCTACACAGACGTGACCACCTTTGGACGATCACTGTCGTCTGGACCTCTTCTTCAGCACCGTCCAGTGCTACAGCCCTTCTTGGAAAGAATTCAGAATAAGATACGGACTGTGTACGAGGCTATCACGTGCACCCAGAGAACCGACGTTGTTCAGCACCAGCAGCAGCAACCGCGTCACTCCACGCACCGACATCAACCACGTCCACGTCTAGCACATCAGCCGACAACCAGGCCACCCCGTCCTGACCACCCTGGCAGTTCAACGTGGCAGCAACCACAGCACTATGGTCCCACGTCGAGCTTCGTGTTTTCTCCACAGCCACAGCAGCACGGTCCCTCGTCGAGCTTCGTGTTTTCTCCACAGCCACAGCAGCACGGTCCCTAGTCCAGCTTCGTGTTTGAGCCAGAGCAACCGTCACATCCAGCAGGTATGTGTCTTCATATTTTTTGTTTTCAATATTAATTGACGCGACCTCATTCTTCATGATGAAACGTTCCATCGCGCAGGAGGATACGGATATCAGGCATCTATGCCAGCATCACATGATACGTGGGGGAGTGATCAACATCCCGAGGAGAACATACAGGCTCAGATGTCGCAGCACACCCAGTGGATGAACATGTTTTCGACTCCTCCACCAGGCCCCACACAGGATACACAGCATGACCAGGAAGAGTCTGAGATTCCTCCTCGTCACATTAGGCCACCCAACAGGTGGGGATGGTCGCCGCTTCCAGATCCGCCTCCCCGCCAGGCCAGACGTCGTCACTGACGCTTCTATCTATCCGTACAGACATTACCATCTATTTCTATGTGAGACTTATGTCTATTCTATGTATGAGACAAATGACTATGTACTTATGTATGAGACATATGCCTACTCTATTTTAGTACTCTGTTATTTGAACTACAAGATCATATTTAGATAGAACATAATGCTCATACAACAAGACATTACAAACAACTAGATAGAACAAAATTAAACGGTACGTACGACTGAACTTGCAACATACAGCATAAAAACTACATGAAGTCATCATCGTCATTCTCGATCGATGCAGAACTCTTGCCCTTCGACGGTGAAGAACTCTTGCCCTTCGACGATGAAGAAGTCGTGCCCTTCGACGATGCAGAAACCTTGCCCTTCGACGATGCAGAAACCTTGCCCTTCGACGATGCAGAACCCGGAAGTGGCGGCATGAAGATATCATCTTCGTCCTCGCCCTCCTCAGTCCATAAACATGGATTATTTGCTGCAATCCTTCTGAAAGTTTCACTCTTCGGCACCACTACCTTCTTTCACCTTTCATGCAACCTAAGAAGTTCTTTACATACCTCCTCATAGGTCCTTTCAGGCCACCCAGACCGACGTAATTCGTGAGCCAACTCATTCATTATGGTGTCACTACCAGTGAGTTCGTCCCATGGAACTATACTATTGTCCATCCTGAAATCGGTAGCTAGCCTCAGAAGAGTCCTGCTCATCCCAGGGTGAAAACTACGATCGAAAGGATAATGCGACATCTCAACTACACTACACTGGAATGCTTATCCACCTCCGTCTGAAGGGGGTTTTATAGGTAGAGATGAGAAAATGGCGGGAAAGAACGACTGCAGTATGGCGGGAAAGAGTTGGCGGGAACATATGGCAGGAAACGGGTGGTGGGAAAGAGTTGGCGGGAACATATGGCGGGAAACGGTGGATGAGAAACGGGTGGTGGGAATGAGTTGGCGGGAAAATATTGAGGGGAAAGGGTTGCGCGAAAATACGTCATCGTTTTGAAAAAAAATCTGTAATATCATACGGGGCAAAAAAAAATTGTAATCTGGTAGGCATGCACCAGTCGGCCCACAGCAGGCCAATTAGTCCCTGTCGGCCCACAGCAGGCCAATTAGTTCCAGTCGGCCTGCTGCAGGCCGACTGGACCCTTGTCAGCCCCCAGTTGGCCGACTGGACTTCACCTGGTGGTCGATAGGCCAATCGGCCAGCAGCAAGCGGATAGGACCCCAGTCGGCCTGCTGTGGGCCGACTAGGACCAGTCGGCCTGCTGCGGGCCGACGGTGTATTATTTTTGAAAATCATTTTTTGGGCGTAATATTTGTGCAAATTAATAAAAAAATGTATTATTTAAAAAAAAATAGCCGGTGGATGGTGTCCGCAACCGAGCCAGGACGCATCAGTGGCGCCTTTTTACTTTGGGCATCAATGGGAGCGCGCATTCCGGAGATTCACTTACCCGACGTGCTACTGCAAGAGTCTCTTGTAGCAGCTCATGCCGGATGGGTCAAAAGCCGTCCCCTATCGTGTCTGACCGGCGGGGATGGTTTTCCACTCTCTCGTCTTGGTTGGAGCTGAACATGTGGCAAGCCCCCGTTGGAAGAATGGGAGGACCAGGACGGGTACGACATGAGAGCGTGTCGACTCACATACCCAATTAAGAACACACATTGTAGCCACTCGGCCACAAAGACAGAACAATATCATCTTAGAGCAGGAATAAGGTATTACACCTCAACCATGGTCCGAATCTGCGTAGTTTCGATGTGCTCTAGTTTCTGCTTTTCTTTCCGGTGATCAACGACTTAGGATACCAAACGCGTTGAGTCCTTGGCCGAACTCACAAAGGGTTGTAGCAAGCAACGCGATATCAAGTTCTTAGACACCGACAATAGGCATGGCATTGTTCGCAATGTAAGAATTTCGTAGTGCTTTTACTTTGAGACACATGCGTACATAAAGTATGGAGTCTCCCTTTGTTCTTATTTAGGAGCAAGGCGCAGTGTCATTTTAGCTTTAGAAATTTATGTTGCGTGCTCGTTTCACTGTTGCTCCCTATATCACGCGACTCAATGCACACATGAAAATTGCCATCTTGCTACGTAGTACACAACGGAAGAGTAAGAGGATATGCTAGGTATACACAAGGAAAAGGCATACATAGTGACATCATGCGTGCATTTAAAAATTGATTCCAAGAATAAATAAAGAGTAGTCCAAACCGCATGTCCGAATTCATAATCTAGTATAGGTGCTATCCTCACAAGAACAATCTTGAGGCACCTAAAGAGTACTTTGGTAAATACTTGTAATCGTTGTCCGATATCTTCAAATGAACCGTCGATTTATGCTCGTTCAATCGAGTGCTCCCAGCGTCTCCTATATAATCCTCGCTAAACCAAGCAGTCCAGCCACCCTTGACCCAGAATTCTCCATCGGACACCGGAAGGCGGAAGCATGCATGTGCAGTAGAGAAGCACAGCCGCGTTCAACTCATCACCTTCACCGGCGTCGGCGAGCACAGAGCATGGGCCCGGACCTCATCTCTGCCCTCCGCTCTGCCGTGGATGCTAGCTAGTAGCAGCTCCAACCGGAACAGACAAGCTCAAGAATATCGTGAGGCTGTCCCTATCAGGTGCACGGGTCAAGCGACGAGTATAAACGTATGATCTGCCCTCCGTTATGCTAACTCGATCGCATGCATGTGTCCATTCCATTTGTTCCAGGTCGTATCTAGTGTTGCTAAGCTCGTGCGACGGCGAGGCGTGGGGTGGGGCGCTGCCAATATTATTATTTTTCGATCGGCTGCTCCCACCGATTTCCATTCAGGGAAACCGAGCATGGCGAGCGAGCTACATATGCCAGTCTCAGTTCAAGGAAACTAAAAGACTAGTACTACTGATTCTCCTAGCTAGGCGCATTCTGCTCAGCAGACGCCTAGAACAGCAAGTAGCCACAGCCCACGGGCGGGGCGCTGCCGTGGAGGAAAGCTCGCTCCGACCCCATGCTGCGCGGCGTCGTCCTCGCCGGCCGCCGCGCGCTGCACCCGCGCCGGCTGCAGCTGGCCAGCAGCAAGGCCACCTCCACCACCACCCCGCGCAGCGGCTCGACGCCCGGCTACAGGTATGGTTCGGCTTTCTTCTTCATGATCTCAGGGTAGTCTCCTGAGCGATCTATGGGTGGCGGAGACGTAGGCGGGGCTGGGGGAGTAGCACCTCCGTTTTTCTCTGTCTCGGCAAAGCCCAAACTTCATATAAAGAAAAGGCAAAGCCCAAATCACATGGGCCAGCCAATATTTTGGTATGGTTATCCAAACAGCCCCTGAATCTCTCGTCCGGCTTCTTCTTCCTCCGGTCTCACGATTGGAAATTCTTTCAGCCCTAGACTAGATACTGCGAGCAGCCAAACATGAGAATAACGCCCGACTCGACCCCTCCCGGCCGCGGCGCCAGTCGACGGCAGCATCGCCGGCGCACGCCGCCCGACCCCGCCCCGTTCCGTGGTCGCCTCCGACCCCCTCGTGAGCTCTCTCTGTCTCCTCCTCTCTTCCCATCTCTCCGTCTCCTCCTCTCTTCCCTTCTCTCTGTCTCCTCTGTCTCCCGGCCGCCGGCTGCTGCTGTTAGATGGATTGATGGATATTGCATACATAGATAGATGGATGGATAAGCTGAATTTGCTACTCCTAGTCCTAGATGTTTTGGTGTTTGTGAATGGCGCTAGTAGCTAATGTGAATGGTGAATTTGCTAGTATCGCTTTATTTTTTGGCTATTGTGAATGGTGGATGGTGATAAATATGTCTCAATTTTTTGCTACTGTCAATGGTGGATGGTGCTAGATGATATTCGTAAATCTTTTTCATTCTCCATGTTCGAAACCAACAAGCATTAGAATTCAACAAGCAATTTCAATCCAGGGACATTCTGGACATTTCAACACAGAACTTGTCCGACAATCTCAGATTACAATCTAGAAAAGAACTCAATGGCTGATTCTGATGGAAGTTTCCCAGAATCTGATTTTGGATGGGAGATTCCCAGAATCAGATTTTGTCTGACAACTTGTTCTTGTACTATTGTTGGTGTGGTCATGGGAGATTCAGATCAACCAGACCATTGATGGATGATTGTTACTACCTTTTGTAGCCTTGCACTATCAGTTTTTGTCATGCTTTATCAACTTTGTTTGATCATCAAAAGATGAGCTCGAATTCTGCATTTATTGTGCAATCAGCCATATTTTTGTATGCTTTGGCATGTTTTCTAAAAAACAAATGTTTGACATGTGCACCTTATTTCCTTCAAATACTTTAAATTTTAATCTGCATTTGGGATTACCTTTAATCAGTATATTACCTATCTTTAATTTGCAGCTTGCTCTTGCTTCTTCTGCTGTTACTCTGCTGCGTTCAGGCGAGCGCCTACGACCCGCTCGATCCGAGCGGAAACATCACCGTTAGCTGGGACTTCCTCGACATCAAGGACATTTACTCGGTAATATATTTCTGTCTAGCTCATTTCTAGTTCACTAGTAAGGTGCCCGTGCTTTGCGACACTTAACCTGTTCTGAATTCTATGCTAAAATCAAAGCACTGGGCCGTGTCGCAGGCTTAACTTGTTCAGCATCTGATGCTGACATATACAGTACTGTAGTAGTTTGTTTAGAAAGCCTGGCATGCCCAGTATTCTGTTCTGAAATACTAGTATATGACAGATTGCTGTTTATGAAGCTTAGTGAACTTGTCCTGTATTATTTCCTTCGATGTTTGTTGGGCTATTTCATGATGTGAATAGTATTGTCTGTCCAGCTAAAGTTACTACTTGTTCAAAAAAAATATATCTAAAGTTACTACTTTTCTCCATTTGGTTGATGCGATTGGTTTTTGGCCTCGCTATGTATTCATGTACCCCTTTTCAACTATTCATCTGGTCTATATAAATCTTGTACATGCTCCGGAATATTCTTGGAGAGAAATTAAAGTACCAGTATACGTTACATTTATTATGCTAGTGTTTGTACATATCTAGCTCTGTGTTCCATAATATTTTGGTCCTTGGACAGTGTTCTTTAGCCTTGAGTTCTTTGTACTTGTGTTGTAGAGTTATCAATGTTCCTCGATGGTACTGGTTGACGGGTTAATTCATAGTTTTGTGGTCAAAGATTTGTCGTTTGTCCCATTACACCTGCCTTAAAAGCTCTGACCTCTTAAAGGTAGTTGCCCATTTTGAGAGTGACAACTCAAAGTATCCCTTGTCTCAGAAATTACAAGTGCAGGAAAGATTCAATGTAAATTGTTGTAAATTGATATGCTATTATTATGATTATACTAGCAAGATGCCCGTGCGTTGCACGGAACATGAAGATGCATTTGTATGAGTAGTTTGTCTTGTGGGAGAAAAGGATGAACGAGGGAAGGCCGTATCTGCAAATGTGGAGAGGAGTGCGGGTAAATTGTCATAGTTTCCTTCCTATCCGTTAGATATAGATCGTACGACCTATATTGCAGGATGGCAGACACACCATCATCACCAACTCTGCTTTTTATAAGAGTAGAGATTCAGACTAATATCTTCACACGATGGGCTTATCAGTCCTGCATTATTAGTGGGCTTCATTGTATTCTGATACTGGTAACTATTTAAGACATGATGATTGGGCATCTCTAAAAGGAAAATAATGTAAGACATCAGTATTGGGTGGTGTTGTTCCTGTTAAAACTAGACATAGCATTTTCTGATCTAACTTTTTAACATGTGATTGTTAATTTATCTGCATGTGTTCGCATTAAAATAATATTACTATGATCACCCTTCCTTCAGTTAAAATTTTGAAGCGTTCTTGCATAATCACACATGCAAGCTGCTTCTCTTAGAACATGTGAACGAATGTAGCTGATTTGCTACAGTTCATATATATGAGGTTTGTAGCTAGGGAACTGATAAGCACGAAGGCAACTATCATGAAATTGAAGCAACCAGAAGAACATTAAAGTGCTCTGCTTTGCAACTGTAGCTGATTTTATTGCATAAAGAATGCATTCATGCTAGCTCTGACTGTCCTGCTGTCTTTTAATTGGTTTGCAGTAGACCAATAGTTTCCTCTCAGGAACTTAGTAGCAGTCTGATAAGAGTTATCGATGGCAAAATCATTGTCATGGAATTCTATGTGGCCCGTTTCCACATGACTGGCATATAGGGGTATCTATTGCGAGTATTGCCTTGTGTGGGCCAGTCTTCACTGTTGATATCTTGAACAGATCCTGTCTTGAGTACATTAAGATTGCGGGAACCACTCTTTCAGAGTCAGCTGGATCTAATCCAGTGAGTGATCTATTCTACGGTAACCATTTAGTGTCATTCTTGCCTAGAAATAAAGTAAAGAACCTTGACTGCCTGAACTCTGTAGCACTATAATCTCTAGAACACGGACCTCAATCTCAAACCGGTGTTGAATCCCGAATCATGAAACTAAGGTGGCCTCCTATTTGCTCAGTAACTCTGGCAGTCATATAGATGAACAACTGCATCCATGTTCTCTTCCGTGTATTTGCTCAATAGCTCATTAGCGTATTCTAATATAGAAATCAATGAGCTAACCATAATATATATTTTCTTTACGCAGGTCTCGGTTAGTCTCCAGAACTACCAGCTCTACCGCCACCTCGAGGATCCAGGGTGGCGGCTGAGCTGGTTTTGGGCTGGCGATGAGGTGATCTTGGACGCGAAGGGCGCGGAGGCGACCGAGCAGGGAAACTGCACTCGCTTCGTCGGCGCTCACAGCTGCAAGAAGCGGCCTGTAATGATGGACCTGGGCCCCGGCACGCCGTACAACCTTCAGGTCGCCAACTGCTGCCGGGGCGGTGTCCTGTCTTCACTCGTGCAGAACAGCAAGGCGGCCACATCGACGTTCATGATGACCGTCGGCAACTTTGCTCCTTCCAGCGACGTCGGCCCCCAGATGCCATTCAATTTCAGCATTGGGGTGCCAGGTTACACTTGCAGCAATGCCACAGTGGTGCCCCCATCCAGGACCCAGATTGACAAGCAGCGGCACATCCAGGCCTTGAGTATGTCTAATACTTGCGAGTGTAATTTATTTAGTAGAGGTCTTGCAATACATAGCATTTATCTGATTATTCTTGTTGTGCAATGTATAGTCGGAGATCCTACTGAGGAAGGACCAGGACTTCACCTTTGATGCAGGTTGGGCGTTCCCGAGGAAGATGTACTTTGACGGCGGTGAGTGCGCGATGCCACCACCTGACGACTACCCACCGCTGCCCAGCGCCAGCTGCGATCAGCTCCTCTCGGCAGTGCTGAGGTCACTGCTTGCGGGCCTCGTCTTGTTGTTTCTCCTGTTCTAGGGGAGGAGGAGGTCGGTTAGTGCCCTTTATCCCTTCCCTGTACATTGCTTTATGAATTTATATAGTTTGCTAGTCCAGCTTTTGAGTTTGAGTAAACGGAAGAACCCCGAGTCACTTATTGCTCCACCTGGCAACTAATCAACATTTAAGTTTCCTTTTTGAGAAGTTTTCTGGGGATGCACGACGCACGCATGCATGCAGCTACTGCAGTGCACATAAGCATCTCAGTTGTCGTTGGTACATGTGTCATTGCAGTGCTGATAACCAGCAACGCTACAGTTTTTGCAGCTCACGTTGTTGGTTACTGGATGTTCCTAATCCTACATGTAGCTGGTTGTTGCTCTTTTTCTCTGAGCATATCCCTATGGATGGGTGTAACAGATTTACTACTCTGCAGTAGTGAAATAACCTCACACTTTCTTAGTCTCTCATCTTATCTGCAGGAGAAGGAAGAAGTTATCAAGCCGTGGGACTCGGTCAGCCTTGCACAAAGAGAGGATCATGCTACTGGAGTTGTCAAGTATTGATGAATGCTTAGACTAGTGTCCCAGAACTGCTCTGAGGGGCACAGCCGGGATGGATAGCTGCTTCGCAGTGTTACTAGCTTGGTGATTGGTGTTATATAGTTGTCCAAGGCGCTGTTCGTGTTAACCTTTCCAAATGCACTTATTAGTTTACTATATATTCCTCCAAAGTTGGTGCCGCTCCTTCTGAGTGTTGCTGTAGACCAACAACCTGTTTAGACATCTTTGCGTGTGTTTGTTTCACTCTGTAACACCAAGCTGTCACATAAGCTTCAGTCAGTTCCGTTATATTTTTGTTCTAGTTTTGCACTTGCTTCCCATCCTTGCCGTATGAGAGTAATGTGCTGGAATGTGAAAGTGTTGGGGGACGAGGAGAAAAACATAACCATTTTCATTTTTCAAACCAATACAAGATGCAAAATCCAGGCCTCCTCTGCTTACAGGAAACAAACCAAGTTACAGGTCATCTCTCGTCTCGGTTAAAAAAACATGACTTCCTCCCGAACTACCTCAGCGGTTATTTAACTCTATATAGGGCATTTTGGAGACCGAGCTCCATGGAGCCCTTTATTTTGAATAATCCAAAATTCATAAATTTCAGTTTCAAAAAATTCTGAAAAAATACACATATATGCAAGGATGTAAAGTGTATGTGTGCAAATTTTCAGGATGAAACACCTTGAATTGCGAGCTGTACAAAAAAACCAAAATCATGGACTTTATAGATGAACAGTACATATGCTAAAAGGCCCCAGATTTGTCTTTTTTTTGTGTAGCTCACAATTTAATGCATTTCGACCTGAAATTTTGCACACATGTACATTATGTACCTAGGTATATGTGTATTTATTTTCAGAAATTTTTGAAACTGAAAAGTTTGTATTTTAAAGTTTTCAAATAAAGGCCTCCATGGAGCTCGGTCTCATTTGGCATTTTCGCTAATAAGTATACTATATACTTAACGGATTAGCTAGTTCACATCTCATCTAGATGACAATTAGTTACGTCACATCTAACTCCTAAACTGTGGGATGAAGATGCTTTAAGATTCGCTTTTGTTTTCATGGGCTCGCACAGCGTCTTCTTTGGCACGGGCACTTTTAGTGCATGTCCAATGCTAGACTCTTACATAGGTGCTTGTGAATAAAAAGATAAATCTCATCAAATAAAAAAGCATCGAAGCACTTCCCTGACTCAATGTTGGGCACTAACCATAGGTGCTAATTAACAAAAATTGATCGCTACGCAGCAACGTATTTTAACTCGTAAGAAGGAAAAACACCTAAGCGCCCGGCACCACTCTTTGTGCCGATGCCAGCCTGGACGCCAGGATTAATCAGTCTAACCGCTAATCGGGTAGGATTTTTAGCCTAGCGCCCACACCTGGTGCCCCGCGTTGGACATGCCCTTAGCGTCTGTTGTCTTTCGCGTGTGGGCCGGTGATTTTTCCTATGCCAATCACGTGTTGTCTCCACGGTGGATTTTCTATATGGCTGGGTGCCCCTATT